>NW_013666164.1:428255-432804 GCF_000517525.1 Limulus polyphemus | reverse complement strand
AGAAATGAGTTATGCAAGATATTTAGAAAACAAATAAGAGTTTAAAGTTGTTGGTATTTATATATAAAAACCAATGATTGAAATTAAAACAGTATATTTATCAGCTAAGTTTTAAATTTATTCAAAACAATCTGAATAAAAGAAAGTTGAATTTTAATATTCAAAGATATGACCATTAAAATAAGTCCTTTTAAAAAAAAAGGTTAAATTATAGTAAACGCTGTCATCAAAATTTCCATACTAGTTAAGGTATTGTAGGTGTTAATACTTAATTTTAGTGCATAAAACTGTTCTTGAAATTTTGACCACAGTTTTTTGTGTATGTTTAAGGAAAGTAGGCTAATTCCTTTTATAAAGGAAACCTTATCACACATTCAGTGAGAATAGCTTTACTCCTAAAAACTAATTACTAAATTATTAATAGTTAAAACTAGTAGTAAGCTGTACAAGTACATATTTGTGTAGATCAGACTAGAGAGAAATGATGTTTGTGAGACAGCAGTACATTTGTAATTAAAATGTCCTAATGTTTTATTAGAACAGTGTTCATTATATGGTGTAGAACACCTGAGCTTATTGAGCACAATGTTTAATAGATAATAAGGATATTATAAAACTTGTGGATTGATCACCTTCTTTGTTCTATGCCATTGCTGATTAGGCTTTTCGCTCGGTACCAAAGATCATCAAGCTGATTGGGGTCTTTTGGTGGTGGAGCATGAAATATTTACATTTAGTAATATATTGTGAAGGTCCCGGTGTTTATAGTTTACACATTTTTCATGCACTTTGTTAGTAATTACTGTTTACAGAGGAAGAGAAAGTGGTTGCTTTGAAATCATTAGTCATTTTTATTGAAATATAGTTTCTTTATTGATGCTTATTATAACTCATGATTATACAATTTGTTTTGATCAACACTTGCATTATAATAATTCAAGAAGATTGGGAAGGAGAAATAAGTGACTGTGAAACTTGGATAATTAACATCTAGCATATAACATATATCTATGCATTATTTAACTGTCATTCTTATGAAAAAAATGTGTGTATGAAAAACCTGTAATTCGTGTAGTAAAAATACCTTTGAAAGAAACTAATTTCTTTAACTTTCACAGTTTGAATGGGAGATTGCGTTCTCCTCTGTTCCTTTTCTTCCACAACTGACAAATGCTTCCATAATTATTATTAACATTGAGATATTTATAATGGCAAAGCAAATTATTCAGAAACTGTATTTTTTCTGCTACTAGTGGCAACCAAGTAGCCAGTGTGGTTGCTGACCAATGATTAATCATTTTATTCAGAGAGTAAAAAGGATGTTCTGACAGTCCAGTGTTAGTTCGGTTCAGAAATTTTTTGAATACCAAAATTTGATAATATTGTTGTTTTATTAACCTTTGGGTTGAGAGAATATTTTCGATAGGGCTTCTTATAAACCTTGTTATGATTCAGAGCATTTGGCTGTTATTGTGATAAGCTTTGATTTGACCTCTTTTATCTTTGGTTCTTGAATGAGAATCTGCTATTTTTATTTTAATAAATAGTATGAGATATTATTTTGTGAATAAGATGTTTTGTAGAAATACTGTTATGTATGGTACTAGTAAGAAATTTAGTAGTATTCTTTTGTTTGTTTTTTTGATTGCTGGCTGTAGGTGTGTAGTATGCTATTATGAATATTTAACAGATAAGAGTATGAATTTTGCCTGTTTTTCAAAAATATATATTCATGTTTTTGTTTTTAATCTTTATTAGACTGCTGGCAGAACTGTACGTTAGTTAACTCATATTACAAGTAGAAGCAAGAGATACTGTTCTGTTTAATAAAAAAGTAGCATATTGTGATCAGAATGTTTCACAGTTTAAAAGTTTAATTTTCTTCTAAGTATTATGGGTGTTCTCACATAAATATGATGAAATATGTTTCAATTCACTGTATAAACTATCAAAATATACTGATTCTGAAGTGATGGAAATGTTTAAGGAAGAATTTAATTTGAAAAATTATTTTTTAAGTTCTTTTTCTGGATATTTGATTAAAAATAAAACAGGTTAATAAAGTTTTTTTTGTTGTTGCAGTTTTTGAATGTCCCAATGTTCAGAAATGTCACTTTGAAGTGTCTGACAGAGATTGGTAAGTGAAGCAGTTGAAATATTTTGTAGATTTTAATAACAAGTGATGTTTCATAGTTGAATAAGTTGTTGGTGTAAATTGTTTGTAGCCAGGGCATTTCATTAACTCTTCCGACATGGGTTCGGTCAATTTGACCGAGTCATGTGACCTTCTGTACTTGTTTAAAGTTGACATAAATTTAATACTTATAACTCTATATATTGGGTATATTTTCACGAAATTTGGTAGTCTTTCAGTCAATATTACAAGTCTTTCACATACAAAAAGTCGTATTTCTTAGTGAAGTACTTTTAATGAAATAAAATAAAGTTTTGTCCATGAATTTATTGAGTATTTGTTTTGAATAGTCCTTGTGCAAAGTAATTTTCATGTAAAAATTAAAAATATTTTTTGTCATCTCAAAAATCTTAAGTTTCCTTTGTGTAATCCCTAAAACCTCCTAAATGCATTTCAGATGTGTTTTTTTCTCACTAAATCCTTATATTTTATATGTTATTTTCTCTACCCTAATCTCAAAATGGGATTGGCCAATTCGACCGAACCTAGTAACCAAAAAAAATCGAAATTAACCAAAATTAACCTTCTTTTCTTTCTAGTATGACTTCAAATTGTAACCTGAAACTGCATTCGTTTATCCTAAGTAGCTCTAAGTTTGCAACAATATACATCTATTTATGATTAAATTTTATTGTTTTATTGCCCTTTGAACTGTGTCTAACTGCTATCCGTGCCATTATAAGTTGTAAATCACTCGGGGGAACATGCAGCTCACGTTACGCTATCAAATTACATTACCCAGGAGCTGTTCTGTGCATGCTTCATGAACAATTTTAAATATATATTTATTATTACTTATTTTACCTATTCTAGTCTTAAATAACTTTAAAAGATCTGTACTTTTAATTTTAGTTACCTTTTGTAATAATAAATGAAGAATAAATATGAAAAACAATAAATAAAGTACTTACCCAGTCTTCTTGTTTCTTGCCCTCAATTGTCAAGGAAAGTTAAGCCTGATTTTTTTAGCAATTATAGTAAAGCACTTAACAATTTTCATTTAATTAAATAATACACCAAAGAATATAGACTAATAACATGCAAAAAGTAGACAAATTACTTACTTCTAAAACTTTTCCTGGCTTTTTTAACTGCGGCAAGAGCCGTTACAAATTCATCCAAGCTAGTCGTTAACTTTCCCATGAGAATGATGTTGCTTCTCAGAGTGAAATTGACCGTTATCTGTTCAAAACACAATGTTATACAATATGCCATTTGATAGATGAAAACCTTGACTTTCTATTGGTTATAGGTAATATATAATGAAATGTAAGAGAGAACTATCAACCAATTGTGAAAGAGAGAATATGACAGGTGGGTGTGGCAGGAGGGGGTCTGATTTTCTCTTTGATAGCTCTGTAACCAAACAATATTGAAGGCTATAAAAATTATGGTCTGTGTGAGCAATAATGAGTTTATAGAGAACATTTTATGTTTAATTTTGTACATTTTATGAGGGGTGATGGATAAAATAGGGATGATGACAAGCTAAGACAAAAGGTGTTGTGTGTTACACTAGTGGAATTTCAGGATTTTTTTTATATATTTCCTTTTAGAATTAAGAACTTAAACCTTGTATACAATTAAAATATGGATTATTAGCTAAGATTTTATGCTATTCTAATTGGTATAACATAAACAAAAAGTAGTTGAATAAAATTTTGAATGTAAGACACTAAAACCTTGTGTACTGTGCAGTAAAGGGTACCTGGGCTGATGAAAATATGTGAAATTTCATTTTCAAAGTTTGAGTACTTTGACTGCCTAATTGCTGTAGGTAATGTGTGCCCTGGTTTTTTGGGGAATTTAGTCAGAATTATAAACCTTATTAATGTTGGGCTTAGGAATTATATTGGACTTACTGGTGAAATAGTACAGTCTTGTTAAATTTGATTTGGGGGGGGGGAGGAGAGAGTTTTGTGGTACTTGGCAGATTTTAAAAAAAACAAACAGCAGATGTACACAAAATACCATTTTGTGTTAAATTCCTTTGGTCAAAACGGTATGTGTGTATACGTATATTTATATTCAGAAATAATATTTCCTTAGGTTAATAAAGACTTAAGTTTTATGCTAAAAGATTAAATATTTTTTTTAAATATGTGTGAAATTAAAAAAAAAGAAAGTTTAATGGATTTAATTATATTTATATTTTTAAATTCTGAACCATTTCTGAACTGACGCTAAACCTTCTTTCAAAATGACTAAGGCATTCTACTATAGTAGTCCAAAACTAACCCTGCCATAGTGTTAGTGCTGTTGTGCTACTGTGTTGCTGTGCTTTAGTGGTGCATGTATACACTGAATGATCACAAGTAAATAGACACCTAATATTTTGTTATTTAACTGATTTAT
>NW_013666164.1:425616-427650 GCF_000517525.1 Limulus polyphemus | reverse complement strand
TTTGGGAGCTGGTTGGGTTGGTGGGAGATCGAGCTTAGTGGTGTGCGTTCACAACATAAATTTTGCGAAATACGTCGAAATATTGGAGGAAGGTCTCTTGCCACTTTATTCCTCGGGTTTCGTGGACAAGAACACAACGTTGTTCCAGGAAGATGGAGCACCGTGTCACACTGCTAAAAACCCCAAAAGTGGCAGGAATAAAATGGTATCCATAAGTTGCCCTGGCCGAGCCAATCTCCTGACATGAACCCCATCGAAAACCTCTGGGCCATACTCGACCAGGCAAGTCAAGAAACAACCAAAAAAAAAACAACTTCGAAGAATGATCTACTCCAAGTTTTGAAGCAAGAGTGGACAAAAATTCCACAATCTAAAATTGACGAGATGATTCTCATGATGCCCCAAAGGGTCAACAAACTCCATGAAGCGAAAGGAAGATCTACAAGATATTAATTAAATTATAAATATATCAATTCATGTGAATATGACTGAAAAATTTCATTTTTACTATATTTACACAGTGTGGTCACAAACAAACAGACACCACCTTTTCAGTAATAATGTATAGTATTAAAAAAAAGTCCATTTTGAAGTTTTATCAGGAAGCTATTACAGAGATGGAGTGCATTTAACAAAAAGGTTGCAAATGTAAAACCTTTGGAATAACAAATGGAAAAGTGAATAGTAATTTTATTTTGGTGAAACAGTGATGAAAAACAAGTGTTTTTGAGCATGATGCCTCATTGTATGTTGCTGTTTGATAGCCTAGTATATTTTATAATGTGTATTTCTTTATTTTGCAGCTGGTGTTAATGCTTCCCACTACTCAGAAATGTTTGTTCTATTATTCACACAGACTATGGCTCAACTTGAACAGGTAAAGATAAGTGATAGTTTTTTTTTTTTCTTTTTCACTTCACAGTTTGTATCAAACACATCATTGAAATCTTAAAATTGCAGGGATTTTAAAGTACTTCTACATTTTTGGAACAACAAGAAATTTTTTGGAGGTGCAAATAATATCTTCTGATATATAAATGAGGCATGGATTGTTGCTAGTAATAGAGTTTTAGTTACAGCCACTAACTTGCTTGGTCTTGCTGTTTAGTTCCTTGTATAAACTAATTTTTGGAAATATTTTCTTTTCTTCTGTTGAAAAAATGATAAAATCTTAAGCATCAAGAAATCTGAAAGTTATGTATAAATAGCAGCAAAAATAACATTCACTGAATATCTTAAATAAATGTTAAACAATAAATCATTTAATGAATTTATTCAAGCAATTTGATTGAGTCAAGTTTTGTAAAATGTTTTTAAATTGTGCCCCCCCCCCCAACATTTTTCATAAGGCTGCTTGCTTCCATCTGATTTAAGATATGTTGCAATTGGAATGATACTTTAAGGTATTTTGATGCCAATGAGAAATATATGTGTGACTGTGACCACTGTTATTCATTATTGCTGTCCACTATGAATGCTTCAGCTAGTGTTACAGATGGCATATTATTGTCCATGACATTTGTATCTTTTCAGCTTTGCTATTGAGTTATTATTACCCATTGCAAGTACTTTTCTCAGTATTAATAAAGTTTCTTTTTTTAAGATGCTTCCTCCAGCCACAAATATTAAAGAGGCTTACTCTAATGGGCAAGATGAAGAGCAGAAATTTATTCAAAATCTCAGTCTTTTCCTCTGTACGTACTTGAAAGAACATGGCAACTTGATAGAGAAGCGTACTGAACTTAATGAGACTCTTTTGGCAGTGAGTATTTTAAATTTTTTTTGTTTTTTGTTTTGTTTCATATAAATACTAGATGAATTACTCATTCCCTGCACACGTGTTCAAATTACTTGAAATAGGTGTTAAGAAACACAATGAAACTACTTTTAAGAACATTTATTAACAAAATTCAATTTTCCTAACATTTTAATTTTTATCTAAGCCTTTGATTTACAAAACAAAAATTACACAATCTAAATTAAAGCTTCTTGATATACCACATCGGCTCTTATTCCTTCTTCTGACAAAATTAA
>NW_013666164.1:409058-425139 GCF_000517525.1 Limulus polyphemus | reverse complement strand
AAAGCTTCTTGATATACCACATCGGCTCTTATTCCTTCTTCTGACAAAATTCAATTTTCCTAGCATTTTAATTTTTATCTAAGCCTTTGATTTACAAAACAAAAATTACACAATCTAAATTAAAGCTTCTTGATATACCACATTGGCTCTTATTCCTTCTTCTGACAATATAAACAGGTTTTGAAGAAATCCAACATTATTGGTGAAACAACCAAAAGAGAATTTAGGAATTCAGATGGGTAAATTACAGCATCATCTATAACTGGAACACTGACAATTTATCTGTAAGTGAATTCTTGTCTGGGAACATTTTGCTATAATTGATCATTTGTGTCATGAACAGTATCATTTGAGGTGCAAGAATTGCTCTTTTACACAACTATTAATAATTTTGATAAATATTAGGGAACACCTTTTCCTTTAGCTTTTCTGCATCCTCAAGTAACTTATCACATTTGTTCGGAATAGCAATATAATTCTTTGATTGATTCAATGGAAAGTTTTCAACACTAACTTAATAAAAAGTTTCTGAATTAAACCGTTTGCTTTTAAAAACAGAGAAAATAAACCACAAAGTAATGTACATTACCTGTTCAACATAAATAACATTGTTGACTTAACAACAATATTGTGATAGTTTTGTTGCTAAGCGATGATGTTTAGTGTTGAGTATTACCAAAAGGAGTGTGACATGAAGAAAGAAATTGAATTAAAAGCCAAAAATTAGTTTCAGGTTACTAAATATATTTTTTTTGTGGGAAACCTGGTGGGAATTTAGCCCCAACATGTTAATTCTTGGGACTGCAGGAGTCACCATGCTAAGTTTGGTGGTGCTTAGTCAAACAGTGTACAAGGGGTTAGCAGATAGGCAAACATACAATTTTGCTTTTATATATATAGATTTAAAACTAAGCTCTACTCATTAGTACATTTAATGCTGTTGTAATTAATTACTTAATGTAAGACAGCAACCTTTACATGGAAAAACATGAAGATAATGCCCTCAGAACAGCCACTCTTATGATCCAGCATTTGGCTGAGATATGTTGACAACTCATTCATATTTTGGCCACACCTACTACCATCAAGACTACAGAAGTCATAAACCAAGTGAATAGACAATATCCAACGATACACACTTGAACCTCGATTAATGGGCACCTCAAAAGAATGGACCCACACTATTAAGGGCAGACCTTTTCAGTCTCTTTCTTTTTCTACTATTTGTTGCCAAAGTAAGTCTTGCAATAACAGGCACCTCAATATTCTTGATTAAGGGTAGTGTCTTTAGTCTCGTTCTCTACACAGTCACTCAATGAAGTGCGCATTTATCTTCATATTACCTGTATGGTATACCACTAAATTCGAAACATTCCAGAAGGAAGACCAATATTCAAACACTTGTGATGTTTATTGGATCGGCTTCGATAAACGTTTTCACAGATTCAAAGTGCAATCTTATTACACTGGGGAATTCTTGTTCTAAGTGCTGTAGGATAAATAATCTGATAAATTCCACATCATGTTCTCGAAGAAAGGAATAAGTCGGCTCATTTCTGTGCGTGTGCTTTGTTGCTCTCTAGAGTATCATATTACAATGTATTGTTCTAAGTGCTGTAGGATAAATAATTGATAAATTCCACATCATGTTCTCGGAGAAAGGAATAAGTCGGCTCATTTCTGTGCATGTGCTTTGTTGCTCTCTAGAGTATCATATTACAATGTCATGTAAACAATCCAAGGAAACAAGCAGTGATTTGTTGTTGTATTTTCAGCAGATTTTTACTTCATTTACAGTACAATAAATGTGAAATTTTGAGCAATTCAAACTCCAGAGAGAAGTACTTTGAAACTTTGTGACCGTAATAAATAAAAAAAAAAGGGCACAGTTAATCCATCCCCTGAGACCTCCCGTTGACAATGCTCTATGTCATGGCAACATGCAGCTCACGAACACCTGTGTTCTGCATACACCAAACAAAATCTGTGGGCCTTAAAATTCAGAAATTTAGTACGGTCAATATGGAATCCTGCTTTGTATGGCTCATTTTTGATATTAAGGGCATCTTTCTATAGAGAACATTTGGATGCAGTTGGAAAGATGCCCTTAATGTTGGTTCTACTGTATCTCACAGTGGAACAGAAGGAAGTTATCTTGTATTCGTAAGCATGATACTTACCAAGACAAGTAACTGATGTATAAGAGGAAACCCACAGCTTCTGATAAAGACCTAGATTATGAATTAAATCACTACAATGTAAAGATGGGTGTCATAGACTGCCTAATCTTCAGAGTTAACTAGACTTGCTAAGAAGAAGGGAGAATAAACATTACTACAACCTTGCTTGATAAGCAGGAAGAAAATTACAGACACACCTATATTTCCCTATGTCAAAGTGCCACTTTGAAAACATACTGAGGATATGTAATAGTCAGAAGAAAATAGGTTAGCATGCACACTAAACCACCTAAATACCCAACAGAAAGCTGAAGCACAATGTACAACATCCCTTATTAATATGGACTTAAATATGTTGGAGAAACAAAAAGACCAATAAATGTTAAAATTCAAGAGCATAATCAACATACAAAACTCTGTAATATCAATCTATCTGCAATAACCCATCATGCCAGAAAAAAAGACCTACAGTAAAATAGTATAACAGGAGAGTAATGGAATGTGAACCACACATGACAGAAAGATAAAATAAACATTCTACTACACTCTGTTATCCTGTTATTAAAAGCGACCCAAATATTTATATAGTTAGTGAATTTGTAATGGCCTCGGTTGAGTGTACAGCACAACAAATCCTGGCCCTATACCACCAACCACAGAACTTCTGAGTACTTCCATGAAGTCTGTAGCAAGTTAGCAGCCAACATATAGAACATATAATTAATTGGTATCTAGTAGTAAGAAAAACAAGGGCTGATGGATGAGTTCTAAAGTATGTGCAAAATGTTCAAGCAGGAAATTTTATGCAAAGAGTAAATCAGAATCTTTATTCACAATTTTTTTATATTTTACTTATTTGCTGGATTACAACGTTACTCCGACTTACTAACTGCTGAGATTGAGAGCAATCTGAAATGTTCACTGAGGACAAAGACAGCAGATTTTATTTATTGCTGAAAATTCAGACAAATATTTAAAGTGAGATATACCAGAATCCAATACTGCATACATTGTGAACTTTTCCACACAACTTTTATTGGAAAAAATTAATTCATATCTGTTTGTACAAGTATCTGAAACAACCCTTGAAATTGGCTCACCCCTTCTTCCGGGGGATCAGACGCAGGGATAAAGTGATATGAATTTCCGGCTCTTTGCATATGCAACTTTATCTGAGTAAAAGGATTAATACATTTTTACAGTCCTCTGACATCCATTTAACAAGAATGCCATACTGCATGGAGAACAAAGGTATGAAAATATAGAAAAATTTAGTTGGATATATCTAAACAAAGATATATTCTAAACTAGTTGTGGAATAACTAAATTAATGATTATTTCTGTAATTACAAGTGTATACACTACAAACCATGACAGTGCCTATTTTTAGGTATTTAGGAGACTGGTATAGTTTCTGGAGTGGAAAAGAATCTTAGTAGTAATATATAAATATTGAATATACTTTTAAAAAGTATGCATCTGAAAAACAAATATTGTTACCAAAATCAAATAACTTTGTTAGAACAGATTATTTCGTATTTTTTGAATAAATCATCAAATTAATATATTTAATCCTTTTTTAAATCCTACTACCAAACAGTAACAAAGTTAATTTTCTCAGGATTAGGTGTTTATCACTGGATAATCTTCGAACTTGTTGTGTGAAAGGCTACAGCTATGATGATTGAAAAATCTGATTTTTTGTTTACAAAAGACTTGTTGAGTGAAAGCTTGCCAGATTTTGAAAAGATACATTAAGTACTTTTGTAGTTGTAATATTTACATCTTCATGGTGGTTACAAGATCATATTAAAATACATGAGCCTGTGTCCATAGGGTTAAACCAAAGTAGTTAGTAAATTCTTATAAAGATCTTTCTGTGAATATATGGTGTCAGATTGTTGACTGCTCCAGGTACAAGGTGATTTTCATGTTAAGATTAAAAATACTTCATCTGAAAATTTTCAAATGTCATTATCGTAACTTCTAAAACCTCTTAAATAAATATCAAATGTTTTTCTTTTTGTAAAACTTGGTATCTTGTATATTACTTTCTCTACCTTAACTCCATATGCACTTGATTTATTTGAGTGATCTTGTAACCAGCATAAAAAAACTATGAAATAAATTGAAATTACCCTTTTTTTCTCTTTTGAATAATTGGAGATTGTAACAAAAACTGCAATTGTTTATACCAAGTAGCTTAAGGCTCTTAACAGTTTACATCAGTTTATACTGAATTGTATTGTTTTATTGCCCTTTGAACTGTATTTAGCTAATAATCCCACCACACAAGCTGTAAATAACCTGGCAAATGTGTAGCTCACATTACCATATTGAATCGTGTAATGCATGAGCTGCTCGTGAGCATACCCTATGAAGAATTTTTATTATCATCTTTCATTGTCTAACTTTATCTAATGTAATAAGTTTCTATTTTTGAAAGCTTAGTTACTTTTATAACAATAAATAAAGGTTATACATGGAAAACAAAAAGTATAGTACTTATCTTTGACATTTTTGCTGTCAGTTGCTGATGAAACTTAAGCCTACTTTTTTATAGTGGTAGTACCATTGCATCAAATTTTTATTTTCTTAAACAATGCACCTGAAAATACAGAATATTAACATTCACAATGTAAATAATGTTCTATAACTATTATAATTTAACTGGCTTTCTAACTAGGACAAGGGGGGGCTTAAAAAAACTCCGTTTGCTGCTCGATTTGAACACTGCAAGATAAACTTTAAAACTGAAGAAGAAATTGACAATACTCTGTACTGAAAACAACATAGCATTATACATCATTTGATAGATTGAAATTTGCCTTTATATTGGTTAAAAATAGCGTATTATAAAATATCAGGGAGAAAGCTATTGGCAATTGGTGAAAGAGAGGATGCGACATGTTGATGTGGCAAGTGGGTTTGATTTTCTAGTTTATGATTCCATAAACAAATAAGATTGAAGGCTACAAAAATTAGATTTTCTCTTCATAATATCTATATTATAATGAGTAATTTACTTTAAGTTCTGTACATCAGAGAAGTGTGGTAAATAAATTAGAAAATAGGGAAGACCTAGAGAACAAATGTCGTAATTCTCATACTAGGGGAAGTTGAGAATTAAAAAAAAAATATTTTCTTATAAAAGTAAGAACTTAAAACTTGTATGATATTAAAACTTTATTTATTAACTACATTTAGATGTCAAGTTTATTCATATACATTGTTAATAAAGTAGTTTGATTAAATTTTGATCATAACTCTGCAAAAGTTGGGATGTGCACTTTGACCTACCTGTTGCAAGATGGTTAAGTAGAGCTTATATACTTGTCCAAATATGTCAGATCTAGGTTCTTAGCTTGTGTTAATCCTTGTCATCTCATAACCACTCAGTCTTATCATCCACAGTAAATATTTGTCTCTCGTATCCAAACTTGCAGAGACCTGTTCGACAGTGAGCAAACATTTTATAGCTTGAAATTTGGGTCATCATTAACATTCAGATTGAGTAAAGAATGTCCTTTTTCATTTTTCCCACCAGCTGATTTATGAAATAATACTGTCAATACATTATACACCAGATTTTTACATAAAAGCTAGTTACATAAAATGACAGTACAATGCACTTAATAATTCTATCCTGTAATTCATTGTATTTCTGTACCTCTTGATTAAGTCTGGTTGTGTGTGTTATTTACATACATGTTTACTCTCAATCTTATACATTATAGCATATTGTTTTAGGACTATTCTACCTTTGGTTAACACCAATGTGCCTTTTCTTAAAACTTTGAGAAGTTCATGTTCATGATGTTTGATGTACCTTGCCCGTTTGACAACTTATGAATTTTGGATAATTTGTGTAAAAGTGTTGTATAGAAATACTATGTATTCATCTGTTTTACGCAGTTATTACAAGTTGTTTAATTTGAACACAAAAAATTGGAACAGCATCAAACTACTCACTGATGAACATTTTTGGTTTTGCAGGTTTTCTCTCCTCGTGGCACTGTGTTCAAACATTAAAAACTTGAGTTTTAAGATGCCTTGACCATGATACCAATATTTTTGTTGTTCTTTGAAATTCATTTTATGTCAGTTTTTTAAAGTGTTTGTAAATATCCTTAGGCTCTACATTACTTACTGTTGATATCTGAAGTTGAAGAGGTTGAGATCTTTAAAATCTGTCTGGAGTACTGGAATTCTCTAGCAGCTGATTTGTACAGAGAAAATCCCTTTAGTGGAGTTGGTACATCACCTGTTATCCTTCCTCGTGGACCTGGTGCTCTTGTGCCTCCAAGAAGACAGCTGTACCAACCTGTGCTAACTAAAGTCAGTTTCTTGTTTTATAACTAACAGTAGCTAGTTTAACACTTATTTCCTAGATAAAGGTATTGCCAACAAGTAACTTCTACAATTGCTAATACAGTTCCTTTAATTTTCTTAAAATCATGAAACACTTGAAGCTCTTACATAATTCACACAAAGTTTGTTAAATATGTTAATTCACACATAGTTTGATAAAGTTGTGTGGTAAATTTAATGCTTCAATCATTTGGCCATGCTTGTTTCTTCGGTGACTCTAGAATAAAAACTATTTTAGTAATATGATCTGCAAAGTTTATCTCAGTGCCACTTCACAGAATTTCTCTCCAGAATCACAAGGAGTCATAACATTAAAGGTTAATAGTTATCAATTTGGGTATTCTCCAGAGGTATGCTGCATTAGCTAATTTCATACTGAAATTTCACATGCAATAAAGATGTTTTAGAGTTACATCAGTAATACAGTAAAACAAGTTCTTTTAATATATGTATATGTTTAAACATATTTCCATCTGAAATTGTATTCTATTTTTTGTAGTTGAGATACATCATGATTGGGAGAATGGCAAAACCAGAAGAGGTGCTAGTTGTGGAGAATGAGCAGGGGGAGGTAGTGAGAGAGTTTATGAAAGATACAGACTCTATACAGCTTTACAAAAATATGAGGGAAACTCTAGGTATGTTCTTGACATGGTAATTTATAGGCCTGTTTATATAGTAAATAAACTGCTTTTACTGGTTTGATTCCAAGTTTACTTTAAAAAGTATAAAGTAACCTTTATTTGGTAGTGTAGCTCATTTGTTGGTTTATGTGTACTTTTTTCAGTATTCGTTTTATTAGTTATTAGCTGACATAACCACTCTCTAGGGGGCTTAAAAAGCTATGTACAAAGTTTAATTGAAATTTTTCAACAACTGTAGATGTGAAAGGCAGGCACATTGATCGACAGTTCTCTCATGTAGAGTGACATGGGGGTCAGACTTATCGTTGACCCCATGACACTTTCTGGAAAACCCTAAGGGTGCATGCCTGGATTGGTTGAGACCAGTTTAAGGCGACTGGCATGAAAGGCAGACACATAAAGAGACAATAACTCTGGGGGATATGAGGTGTTAGATTCAAGCACTGATCTCCATCGGGACCCTAAGAGTGCATGTGAAGTTTTGCAAGATTGGTCAAAAAGTTAACACATTCTTAACACTCAAAAATTTAATAATAATGAAACTGAATGTTTTTCCTAGTTCTTATTCATTGTTGGTCCTGTCAATGTCTTTAGTGTCCTTTATTTATAGGTTCATTACCTTCATTTAGTGCATGTTTTTTAATACTTGGAAATGATGTAGGTTTTGAATTAGCATGTTTTTTTTTTGTTTGTGTGCAGACTGTTAACCACCTGGTGATAGAACCAGTATAACCTAAAAGCATTGGTTCATTTATATTCATATATCACATTCGAAGTTTTGAAGATAGGTATATGATTTTTATATCTCAGAAATACCATAATCTGCATTCAGGCTTAAAACGTACATCAACTTCACTTAAGGTAACTGGTTTCCAATCATAATAGCCTTCTTTCCAGCGTATGGGAGAACAGTTACGTGGAGCAAAGAAAGACAGGTGTTTAAATAATTTTAACTTGATTCATAATGACTAGTGGAAAGGTATTTTTTGTCAGAATTCTTTAACTTCATATATTCTTATCTCTCTATAAAAAAAAATTCATATTTGGTTTTTAATTCTTATGTGCAATGAACCAATATTTTACCAGATTTTTCTTAAAAGACAATGTTATGTGACAATCAAATTTAAATATAACCCTGTCAAAGTCCTCTAATGGAAAATTTCACATTCAAATTTACCACGTTTTTATGAGTAAAGAGGTCTGTTAAAGTAAGTTGGGGGTTTGTTGATATCCAACAGTGAATTTAATATTAGGTTGTGTACTATTAAAATAGTTAACCTTTTCTAGCCTGGACATTCTGGGTTGCACTTGAGAAAATGAGTGACATCAAATTTTGAAAAATTATTCGCGATGTATCCCCACAAGTTTTTTCAAATATAATTATAATTGAAATACTGAGATTTTAAACTTTCTTTAGATTAAATTTTATTAATATATGAGTTGTATGAAATAATTTAAAAAAATCGAAACTTTAATCGTAATTGTCAACCATCAGCTTCCTTTTGGAATTTTTATTCAGGTCGTGTAAATAAATAAATTTCTCACCTGTACAGAGACAATTTGTCAAAAGATGAAACAAGATCAAGATACATAGATTTAGAACATTTAGCCGTACATTAATTTTTGGCATATCTTTGTTTGGAATGAAATAGGTAAACAAACAAAAACAGTGGTGTGAAAAATCTTAACTAAATGTTGAATGCATCTCTTCTTATTGGATAGTTATTTTGTGTAATCAACAACATATTATATAGTATAACAACGAAACAAAGATGTCGATGAATCATGAGCAAGAGAATTTGTGTAACCTATAGGCCAGATGTTTAATTAACATAGCTTGTAGGCTAGTAGTTATGGGCATTCTGTGTAATGGCACAGTATATGATTATTATGTAGTAATTTTGATTTCATCATAAATCTTAAATTTACCAAACATATCATAAAATGTCCCATGGTTATTGTTATGCTTGATTGAAAAGTTTTGTCTGTTAAGATTTGAAGACTTTTATAAATTATTCATTTTTATTAATGAAAATTCAAAGTTGGCATGATACCTTAAAGAGGCAGCAAAGGGGTTAAAAAATTTAACATTTTCAGTTTTTTGATAATATAGACATCATCGACTTCTATAGTATAATGGCTTAAACTGTGCAGGACATTCTTCTAGCCAAGAGTTTTCACAGTGACATAAGAACAAATTAGCAAGAGATGGATCTATTCTAGATCCCATACCAGCACCATTAAGTTGGTTATAAATATCATTGTTAAAAATGAAATGGGATTCTTTGATGCGAAAACTCATAAATTTCTGAAACATTTGTTTTGAAAATCTCATATTATTATTGTCATTTTTGTAGAGAAGTTTAGTGTATAAATTTATTATCTCTTCTAGTGATATTTTGGTTTGATATAAAGGTACTATCAAAGCTAGTACAATAAACGCCATTCATGAAATTAAAATTTTTTTCTTACCTTGAAGTTTCACAACATTTTTAATAAAAGATTCAAACAACTTAGTGAGGAACCCAGCTAGTTCATGATTATATGTGCCTATGCTAGACACTTTCTGTACAATGGACATCCATGATGAGTAAACTGGAATGGATGGCAACTGTCTGTAAAAACACAAGTGTAGAGCACCTGAAGACAAAAGATGGAAGACTTTCGAAACGTTATCCTCAACACTTGTGTTTTTTACAACAGGCAGTTGCTGTCCATTTCAATTTACTCATCATGAATACTCTGCCTAAACAATCTATCAAAGGACATCCACATTTGTGGATTTTAGGAATTCTGGACATAATATGTGAATGAAAACCAACTGGTTTTATTTTATAAAATTCATTATCTGTCAATAGATAAACCTCTTTTTTAAATTTTAATAAGTATATTTGTAATTTACCTTCTGTAGTTTTAAATGGATCTTTATCTAATTTCACAAATTTAACACTGTCATTTAAGATTTCTTTAACTTTATTAATATATCCAGTTTTATTTAAAATAACCACTATTTCTTTTATCAGGTTTTATAATAAATATATCTTCATTAGTACTTAACTTTTTTATGGCTAAAAATTCCTTCTTGCTTATATTCATAGGTTTTTTTTTTTCAGTGTTATAATCATTAAAAAATGTTAAAGCAATGTCACTTACCTGAGTTCTTATGTTATATAAAGATTCATTGCTTTCCCTCTGTATAGTTTGTTTATACAATTGCAGCAGTTAATGCCCAATCCTCAATAGATAATCCCAAGGGTAAGCAAAATATGGCCTGCGGGCCAGATGCGGTCCTTCTAACATTCCTGTTCTGCCCATCGTGACTCCTGACCATTGTGGAACAAACATAATGGGGTCTTTATACAACTGATGTTGAGGTAATTTAATTAATATAGTAGAAATGTTTGGCTGCATTGACTTACAAAAATTTGTGAAGTGGGCCCCTCCTGTGAAAATTATTGCCCATCCTTGGATAATCCTCATATTTAAGACTATTTGGTGGAATGGCAAATATGAAGCTGTGGGCCAGGACCAGTTTTCTGTGTTACTTAAGCCATAATTAGGGAAGTTATTTTACTTTTTTTAAATACCAATAGAGTGAAACAGTTATTGCTATTAATGATTACAGTAGCAATTGACTTATGTTTTGGAAGACTTGTAATAAATCTAATTACCAAAATAATTACACACCATGTGTTAAACCCATAACTTTGCAACTAGTAACAATATTTATGTACTCTTAAATTTGGGGTAGCTGGGACAACCTCACTTGCTTTGTTGGCCTTTCCTGGCCCAGTTGTTTTTATTTAAGGATAAGAATAAATAAAAGAGAAAAATTCTGAATTACCTCAGTACACCAAATTCACTTAACTGCTGCTTCATGTTACCTACCTCATTTAACACTTCATAATAAACCAAAAAAACCTACTTATCCTTTAATGTATAAGTCATCATACGTGTTTTGACAATTTTCAGTCCTGTTTGGTTTCCATTCTCTGAACTTATAATTTGATCCTTCTGTTGTTAACTCTTAGAACTGATTGTTGATTCTTTCTCCTTAAATGAAATTTCTGAAAAATGTTGAATGTTTCTTGTATTTTGAAATTTTGATTGAAAATGGAAAATATGTCGCTGTTTAGACTGGTAATAGATATGACGATCCTCATAGAAACATCTCCCTAATGAATTTTCTCAGCCAAACTGATTAAATGAGTTGGTTAAACATCAAATATTAGGTCGTCAAGAAATTAATGTTGCGTTTTTTAGGTGAAAAAACCCGACAAACTTATATCTCAAAACAGACATTTATTAAATGAAATAGTCTCCATTCTTATTAGTAATGCATTTCCATCTTACAATCAGGTTGTTAATGCCATGATTAAAGAAATCACTTGGTTTTGAAGCCAAAAACATGTCAATGTCCTCTTTAACACCTTCCATATTTGCATACGTTTTCCCATTGAGAAGGTGTTGCAGCAAACGAAAAAGATGGTAATCTGATGGTGCCATATCTGGAGAATATGGTGGGTGGGGGAGAACTTCCCAATCCAACTCCATAATTTTATGTTGCATCAAACGTGCCACATGTGGACGTGAATTATCATGGAGAAGAAGAACACCTTTCCAATTGACAAGTGAAGGGTATTTCTGATGAAGGGCTTGAAGTGATTTTTGTGTAGGACTGGGCCATTGTTTTTGGCATTTAATATTTGCATAGAGAATCCATTTTTCATCATCGATGACAATTCTGTACAAAAATTGTTCACACGCATTATGTGCCAGAAGAGACGAAGCAATGTTCACGCGATGGAAATGATTATCATCGGAGAGTTCGTGGGGCATTTAAACACCTTTGTGGAGTTTTCCCATATTCCTTAGATGTTTATGTATTGTTTCATGAGAGACATGCAATTTCAGGGCCATTTCATGAGTGTGTTGCCTTGGGTTAGACTCAACAAGTGTCTTCAGAGCATCAATATCAATTCCAACATGTCGGCCCCTACCATCACAGTTTATAAGGCTAAAGTCGCCTGAACGAAATTTGCTGAACCATCATTGACACTTATGAATGTTCGAAACATTTCCATAAACTTCTTTGATATTCTTTGTGGCTACAGAGGTGTTGTTTCCATTCTTGTATTCAAACAGCATTATATGCCAAATGTGTGTCATCACTATAAGGGATTAGAGTATACTAAATTTTACACATTATATAGGCTACACTAACGTGGTGTTTAGGCGATTCGTTTAACTATTATACGTGATGAAAGTTTTTTGGGAGGTTGTTAATGAAAGTGTTCCTAAACGTGACATTAATTTCTTGAAGACCTAATAACTTAAATGATTTATCTGGTATTTTCACATTAGACTATTCAATGTACACCACCATGAAAAACAGTAACATGAACAACTAAACCGGTCTTTTACTTGCAGTTCCATTTTTTTTTTTTTTCTGTTTAGCTATCTCCTTCATGCATCAGCCAGATATTTGCATGCCACTAGCATTGATGTTTGTTGACACCATCAGTGTGGTGCAGGTAACCCCTGCCAATTGTGTCCTCCTCCTCCAGCCAGAGTCTGTTCAGTAGGGTTGAGGTGAGCTCACACTATACAAATCCAAACTGCATATCTATGGTGCCCTCCTCTTGTACAGTCTGATAGGAAAGTTGAGGCAAGCACACATTATATGAAGCCATATTGTATCACTTATGTGCCCTCCTTCTGCAGCTGGAGTCTGGTGGTAGAGTTGAGGTGTACATATGCACTGTACTAATCCTTTCTACATAACTGATGTGACCTCTTCCTGCAATTGAAGTCTGTCCCATAGTGGTGAGGTGAGCACACAAGGTACAGTCTGAATGCATCCCAACCACACTGCACATATTGACTATCTGACCACTTGTGTGGAAGTGCTCAAATGGCCATATTCTCATTTTTCCCAAGCTTGCAATGCACAAAGCTTGTTTGCCTCTTCTACCTGTCTTTTTTGGATGAAGAGTATAATACTGGTCAAGACTAATTCAGTCTCCCTGGGTGTGCTTCTATGGAGCCCCTGCCATCAGGTGTCACACTCCATTGGCTTCCTTTGGGAGCTTTTTGAAGGGAGCTCATCTAGGTAGAATTTGCACCAGCCCCTCCACCTCTTCAATGTGGAGTTCTAGCTAAACTGTGTGTGTTATTGCAGAAGTTAACATTTTTCTCACCTTAAAATGTATTTTAGATAGATAGTCACTTCCACACACATCCCCCCCTCCCATTTCCAATGCACCTTTATTTTCCTTGACTCATAAAAGAATGAAGTAACCATGAGTGCAAGTGTATAGGGGGGGTCTCACCTTCTTATTGGTGGAGAGCTTTTTTTTTTTATGCATGATGATGTCATGGTGCAATTAGGTGGAAGTTGCCTCAAAGCCAGTAGTATGTAAATCTATCTCTCTGGCAGGCATACAAAAAAGACAGTAAACAATGTGCGGTGGTGAGTATCTATCAAAAATATATTTTCAGGTGAGGAACATTTTAACATCTGATGCAGTATTGATTTGAGTGGGACATGCATGACTTTAGACCATTAAAAAGTCTCTATATCTGTATTGTTATATTCTTGTTACATTTAATGGTTTTTGTAGTATAGTTTTCATGTCTTACAGTTTACCTGACACATTTGGATTATGGCGACACTGAACGGATCATGACAGAAAAACTTCGGAATCAAGTTAATGGAACAGAGTGGTCCTGGAAGAACTTAAATACGGTATGTTTGTAAAATCATTGTTTCAAAATTCCTGAAATTTATAGCATATACTATAATAATTTTTTTTAAATATCTCCTAGTAATAAAAGAAATTTAAATTATTAACAACACGAATAGTAGTTAGACACAGTTCAAAGGGCAATAAAACAATCAAATTTAAGTATAAATAGTTGTATACTGTTACGAGCTTAAAGCTACTTAGGCGAAACAAATGTTTCATGTTACAACTTGAAGTAATTCTATAAAGAAAAAAAAGTAATTTAGATATATTTAATTTTTTTTTCTTTGGTGGTTACCAGGTCGCTCAAATTGACCAACCTTTGATAGAGTTAAAATAACAGATAAAATATATAGTTTTACAGAAAATATACATTTGAATTGTTTTTAGGAGGTGTTAAAAATTATGCAAATGATATTTGAGATTTTTGGGATGAAGAAAAGTATTTTTTTTAATCTTAACATGAAAATCACTTTGCGCTCGGACTAGTAATGAAACAGAATGGATACATTCACAAACAAATCTTTAGTAAAAATGCTTCATTAAAAAATTTGATTTTTTTAAAGAATTTTTTTAAGATACACATAATGTGTTAAAGTTATAGTATAAATACTTGACGAGTGCGAATGTGTATATGAACTCAGTATTTTAGACTGAGCCCGTTGCAAAAGGGTTAACCCTTTTATTACAGGTGGGTGGATTCCACTCGGCCCATATCCCCCAAAGCAATCGTAAAGCAGTCATACTCTAACTTTTTAAAATGTACATGTATCTTCACAAAATTTTGCATATTATCAGTAAACATTACAAGGCATTTGTACACAAAATTTTAGATTTTTAAATTAATTATTTGCTAGTGCATTTTTTCTTTTTGAATATTGAGTATCCAACATGCAAAGAAATTTATATTTTAAGATTAAAAATACTTTTATTGATCAGAAAATTGCCAAATTTCACATGCAACATCTCTATTTTATCTGTTGTTATCACTATCATATATCTGTATGGGTTTGGTCGGTTTGATTGACCTCTTAAGCACCATAAAAAAAATTAGAAAATAGACATAAGTTATGCCTATTTTATTCTAGGATGACTTCAGTTTTTAACACGATACCACAAATGTTTAATCTGAATAGCTTAAATCTCTTAACATTATACATATATATATATATATTTATTATTTTATTGACCTTTCAGCAGTGTCTGACTAACGATACAAAAAGTTGCAATGATGCGGCACACGTGTACTCATGTTACCATATCCATTAATATAAAACTGGCCTTTACAAAGCAACCTATCTTGGCTTTGTTCTCATGGAACAGTATTTTGTAAAATACAGCTACATTTTAGTTATAGTACATTATATATGTACATACATTATAGCTATTTACAAATAAGTTCTTAAATTTCAGTTATTTTTCTTAAAACATAGAACAGTAAATAGAGTATAGAAAACAATGAGCTCTTCTACTTATGCAATTTTTACTCGTTTACTGCTTGCAGTAATTTACTAAACCTTGTCAAGTTTTGCACGTGGAGGATGTAAAACAAAATAATTTTTTTAGGTTTTCATATATGCATTATGAAATAACAAAAAATCATAAACGACTATATCAGTATCACAGAATTCCACTATAATTTATCAGGCTTAGTGACTAAGCTGTATTTGGGCCTAAAAAATATGATTTCCCACGTTACTGCTTGGAATCTAGCATGAAAAGAAAGGGTTCCCTGCATAAACTCTTCACAGAGGCTGAGAAAACCATGTTTGGGACATTCTGTGCTTTCGCTTGGTTATACACGCATCATTAGGCGAAGTAGGTGTATACATAAGCAAGTATTTTCAAAAATGGAAGAGGTGAGTGGGGGCCACCTTGGTTGATTCACTAAGTATAATAACATTTGAGAAAATAGAAAAGATAAGACCCTCTTGTTTTATATTCTAGCTTGTCAATATCAGTAATCGTGTTTTTAATTCAAAGAAACTATAGACTTAGTATTTTGACTTCATAAACACCTAATTTGAACAAGTGCTGCATTCAACATACCACGTGACACACAAAAATTTATATTTAACTAATGTATAATACTAAAATTTGAATTATAATCTACAATTTCATACCAAACTTATTGACATAT
>NW_013666164.1:407538-408352 GCF_000517525.1 Limulus polyphemus | reverse complement strand
CACATAAACATCGATTTTTGTGTGTCACGTGGTATGTTGAATACAGCACTGGTTCAAATTAGGTATTTGTGAAGTCAAAATACTAAGACTATAGTTTCGCACGAATTAGAAACTCAAATTACAGATATTGACAAACTAGAATATGAAATAAAGAGGTCTTACCTTTCCATTTGCTAAGATATTGCTCATGTAATAAATCAAACACAGTTGCTTCCCACCCACCTCTTTCCATTTTTAGAAATGCTCCTTTATATACACTTACTTCTATATATGACATGAATAACCAATCGGAAGCTCAGAATGTCCCCCTAGTGGCTTTCTCAGCCATTTTAACATGTTGGGATGCCATTTATTTCTTTTGAACCAAGATTTCAAGGAGGTAGGGTGTGTTTTTAGTTTGCTCAGAACTTCATACTTTTTAGACTAAAATACATCTTAGTTACTAAGCTTGATAAATTATAGTGGAATTGTCCATTATGTTGATGTAGTAATTTGTGATTTCTTTTAGTTATTCAAATGTATATATATAGAACCTTTAAAAAAATTATTTTGTTTCATATCCTCCACGTGCAAAATTTTTAAAGGCTTAGCAACCTACGTCAAGCAGCAACTGAGTACAAAGGTCATAACTAGAAGAGAATTATTTGCTTTACTTCTTTATTTACTGTTCCATGTTTTAAGAAAAATAAGTTTAAGAAATTATTTCAAAATACCAATAATCTATATACATATGTGGTGTGTAATAATTGAAATGTGATTGTATTTTACAAAATACTACTCTACTAAAACACAACCAAGACAAATTCTTTGTTCA
>NW_013666164.1:404434-406561 GCF_000517525.1 Limulus polyphemus | reverse complement strand
GATAGATAGGCAACACGTGAAAAGAAAAAAAGACATGAGAGAAACATTGCTTTACAAACCTTACAACTTTAAAACAAAATTAGATATTTTGCTTATGAAAGCATTGTAATGTTTTTTGGTAATCTGCCCAATTTCGTTAACATTTGTATACTAATTTAAAAGTTATAGCATGAAAACTATAACAAGCACAAAATGGTTATGTGGTCAGTCCCAGGGACCGAGCCTATGCTGAAAGAGTTAAACAAGAACCTTTTTTTATGACAAAATAAATATTATACTATTTTGCTTTTAACAGCTGTGCTGGGCCATTGGATCAATCAGTGGAGCTATGTATGAAGATGATGAAAAACGATTTCTTGTGACAGTCATTAAAGTATGTTTCAGTATCATTTACATTTGTTTGAGGTAGTGTTGGTATTATTCTGTATATATATAGTATTTTCTTACACTACATTAGGCTTGTATCAAAAGTTCTTTTCTTCTGGAATTATCATATAATTTGTTTTATGGAAATGTTAGTGACAAATTTCTTCTGTTCTGTGATGATTTGGTCAGATATAAATAAAATAATTTGTCATTTTTGTTTTGTTTTTATTTCCTTTCAATTTACTCAAAATTTAAGTAAACTAGTGATTAATGGTACTATAGAATTAATTAATAAATATATTTGTAACATTAATTTAAGATTTCGCTGGAGATGGAATAAGTGTATTCAAAAACATTCGAATATGGTAAATAAAATGTTTTATTAACCATATTCATCTTGATTATCAGTGTATGAATATTATTGAATAATATCAGTTTGCATATAAATTGTACTTTCACTTTAGTTCCAATAGGATGTTAGACTACAGTGATCTGTACTTAAAAGTCATGTAAAAAAAGTTTTCTTTCTTATAGGACTTGTTGAGTCTCTGTGAGTTAAAAAAAGGAAAAGACAACAAGGCAATTATTGCTTCCAATATCATGTATGTCGTGGGACAGTATCCAAGGTTCCTGAGGGCACACTGGAAATTCTTGAAAACTGTTGTGAATAAACTATTTGAATTTATGCATGGTAAGTATATCTGCAGTATATTTTTGTAGGAATTTTAAAACCTCTCTCTCTTTCATACTCCTTTTTTGTGTGTGTGTGTGTGTGTGTGCCTCATATCACAGTTACATAATTTCTAATAATTGATTTTTCTATAGCTTTTGCTCTTTTGGAACATTTTTCTTGGCTTAAGAAAGTTAAAACATTTTGAAGCTCATGATAAAGGGCCTCCTGTGATAAGGTTTTGAACTTAACTAGTATGTGAGCCACAGGGAAAGAAAAATAATATTGAAACTTTATGTAATAACCTATTTAAGGGTTTTCAGAGTTGCAACATATGTTGCAGTAAAATTGTATTTTAATTTTTTTTTAACTGAGTGATCGAGTTCCCCATGTCGGCCAATTTATGGTTTTGTAATGCAAAAATCCAGGGTTAAATTCCCCGTGGTGGACAGAGTGAAAATAGCCCATTGTGTGGCTTTGCATTAAGAAAACAACAACAAACTGAGTGGTGTAACTTGCTACATCAAAATATATAGATTTTCATACTTAAAAGCATAATTCTTATATTATGATTGCATTCATAATGATAAAATGTTCTAATGCAGTCTCAGATATAGACCTGATTCTAAGAATCAGGGTTTGTACAACTTTTGGAAAGTCTTCAAAAATTGCAGAAGCAATTTCTAGGGCCTAGAAAGTTTTGAAAAAATGAGAATTTACCCCAGGATTTTGAAAAAGTCATGAAAAATGAAAATTGCACAACTTAAGGCTAGATGCCAGACGTTTGAAAAAAAATATAATATCCTTAATTGAGGCTGCTGATCTTGCTGGCGAGGCGAAAAACAACGCAATAAGACTGATTTGACAAAATTAAATAGTTTCAGGGAAATAGCTAAAGAAAATTCTTTTGAATTTTCAGTTTGGCTAAATAATAGAAATGATTTTCAAGCCTTTTTCGAGAGGATAAATAAGCTTTACGGTACTGTCAAGTTAAAAGTGGAATGGGAAATGAATAATTCACTCCCATTTTTAGGCATTCTCATAACTAGAGAAATAACTGGGCCTGTTCTCTCAACCTATAGAAAACCAAC
>NW_013666164.1:396048-403883 GCF_000517525.1 Limulus polyphemus | reverse complement strand
AACAACAACTTCAAAGTTGTATATAAATATCCCAATCCCAACACCATTAAGAACTTCCTACCCTCAAACATCTCTGCACCTCAAAATAAAGAACAAAGAGTCTATATAGTCTCCTGTCAGTCTTATGATAAAATTTATTTGGGTGAAATGGGTAGAAATTTAGGTTCAAGACTCGCAGAACATAGAAGGAATGTTAAAAATGGTCAAACAAATAATGCTATTTTTCTTCATATGAGAAATCTTGATCATACAATTAACTGGAAATCAGCCATGATGTTATATAAAACTAGAATTTATGTCAAAAGAAGAATTGTAGAAAGTTTGTTAGTTCAATAATTGCCAAACTTCAGTATTTCAGAAAGTATTTTTAAACTGAACCCTTTACTGACGTCATAAGCCCTCAAGAGACTGGGAGTGACTTTTATAAAATAAATTGTTTCTCTCATAAAGAAAAATTGGACTGAAGAGGACACGGGAAAATGTCAAAACTTGTTTCCATATAAACTTCTTGTTCTGACAGTAATGGATGTAAACTTTATTTTATTCTATGTAACTAAGGGTATTAATATTGTTTTCAAAATTATGTGGAAAAAAAAGAAGGCAAAGTTGAAAGTTCAGAATGTATGATAAGCTGACCAAAGATGTAAATTTATGCTTAAAACAGTGTAGAGTAGCATTTTAATTTAGGGATTTAGAATTTTATTATCAGTGCTTTCATTTTATGCTGATCAGTCAATATTATATGGGTTTATATATAAAATCTAAAAAAAGCATTTCAACTGTTCCATTACAAGTAGGGTTAGTATAGACTGTTTCATTAGTGTAGGTGTACATATTAAAAACAGCTATATTTGTAGAAGGTTAATTATATAACTTTTGACCTTATATGTCTTTTTCAAGATATAAGGAGGTGATTCTTAATTATTTATTTCAAATGAAAGCTAGTTATTATAGAGTAGCTGAATAGTTACAATGAAAACAGAGAATTACTTGCTATTTTATATCTCTGGTCTGATACATTGAGGTTCAAAACATTTGATGTATTTTCAGAAACCCATGATGGAGTACAAGATATGGCATGTGACACGTTTATTAAAATAGCCCAGAAATGCAAACGCCATTTTGTGCAAGTAAGTTTAAAATACCCTTGATATAAATGTTATTGATTTATTATAAGATTTGCTCATGAAATTAAGTATTTAATATTTTTGGTATTGTACTACAATAACTTTTCTGCATATAATTTTTAAGGTTCAAGTTGGAGAGGTAATGCCATTCATTGAAGAGATTTTAAACAACATTAACAGCATCATCTGTGATCTTCAACCTCAGCAAGTAAGGCTTTTTTTGTTTGTTTACCCTGTGGATAATTATTGCTTAACTATTAAAAGAAGCAGGTAAAAAGAAAAATCAGATAAATAAAAATGGACCAACAAAATGTCAAAAAAAGATATTGCAACAAAAGTAGTTTAAGTGATAAGTAACTGAGAGTTTTGACCAAGTGAAATTATTTCTTTAATTGCATTATTGTAAAATCATATGTTGTTTGTATGGGAAAAAGATGTGTTATAGCATAATAACTTCATTTGCTTGGAACAAATCACTGACAAGTGTTTTTCCAGATTATTGTACTGTTCAGTTATATGACTGCACATACTGTCTCTCATACATACTTATATAGTTATTTAGAATAACCTTACAGCTGTGAATTTAAAGTGATGCTGAGAATAGGTACTAATTATAGCAGTGAAGAGAAGACCTATTGAAGTAGGAAGCACTGGACAGTGATAAATATCTGGACTTGATATACCAGTTGTATGAATAAGTTACAATAACACAAAATGGAGAAGTTTTATAACTTAAAGGCAGTTTTTTTTGCTAGTTTTAGAAAAGTTTCAAAGATCAACTGCTATAACCAAATTGTGAAAAACTATTGTTCTTGGATATATTTACTAAGAACATAAAAGTTGAACCTTGAATATTTGTACCTTCTGAATCAGGTCCACACCTTCTATGAAGCTGTGGGGTCAATGATTAGCGCACAAACAGATCAGGTGGTTCAAGAACATCTCATAGAAAAGTACATGTTTCTTCCAAGTCAAGTCTGGGATGACATAATCAACCAAGCAACAAAGGTTTGCACATTAATTTTTGATACCCTTGAAAAATACTAAAAATTTGTAACTAATGCCTGATTATAAGAGTGTAAAAATGTTATATGTTTTCATTTTAGATCAAATGTGTAGAAGAATGTATTTCTGTTTGTTAAATAATGTTTAAAATAAATAATGATTAGTAACTTATATGTAATGATTTTTTTTCTATTTACATTTGCATTTTAGAAAAAAGCACTTAAAGGGGAAGAATTTTTATATCATGAAAATTTGTAGAGTAATGCCAAAATAATGAAGATCCAGCCAATTTTGTCAAATGTAAGAGAAACATCTATGGGTAGCTTTATAAAACAGTGTGACCAGTTATTTAAAAGTTAAACTATAACATCTGGCATATATGTGGACAGTTTTGATTCAAAGATCAAATTAACTTTTTGTCTGCCTTTTGAGTTTACTAGTAAAATTCATATGGAGGAGAAAAATAAGAATCCATATTAGCTGTTTTGAGAATTTGCATTTGAAAGTAGCAGAATAGGTATATGTAATATGAGATTGCATAAATTACATGTTTTTGCTTGTCAGCTACATGTTATATTGAAACCTTTTCTGAAATCTTTGTGTCCTCTGTTTCAGTCAGTATGATAGTGCTGTTGAATACATCTTTTTACTAGCTGGTGAAAATGGTGTAATTTTAAAATGTTGAAGATAGTAGTGCATTAGACATGACTGCAAACAAGAATACCTGAAAATAATACAGTTTTTAAAAATATGATTTTATTTGTGTTTATTTTTTTTATTAGAATGTTGATGTACTGAAAGATCCTGAGGCTGTTAAGCAACTTGGTAATATTTTAAAAACCAATGTTCGAGCATGTAAATCAATTGGTCATCCCTATGTCAGTCAGGTAAGGACTTGTTCACTCAGCACAGACTTTCTATAGAAATTTTGAACACTTTAAAAGCATTTTTAACTCTGAGTTTTTTGTTTTTACTTTAACAAGCTCTATCAGAAACAAGAGTTTAAACATTACATAGTGTCATTTCATGTAAAAATAAAGAATTCCAATTTTTTTAATTTGACATGTTTAAGAAAACTATATTGTTTTATTCATTTAGCCATTTAAGTATTTTGCAACCATTTTACTCTTTTGAGAGAAAAATATTTCATTGTATGTGTTACTATTGTAGAGGTATTATAGTCTGATATTTTTAAGCATATTGCTATATAAGGATAATGTTTAGCATGTAAAATTGTAATTTGTTTCTTACATTAGAGTCAATATTAATTACTGTGATATTTACAGTTGGGAAGAATATACTTAGACATGTTGAATGTTTATAAAGTGATGAGTGAAAACATCACTGCAGCGATTTCTCTGAATGGAGAAGTTGTCACTAAACAGCCTCTCATCAGAAGTATGCGAACTGTAAAGAAAGAAGCATTAAAGCTTATATCTGGGTGGGTTAGTCGGTCAACAGACTCACACATGGTAAGTTGTGTTTATCTCTAACTTCCTTATTAGAGCTTTTTCCTTTGAGATGTTCTTTAGTACCATGAAAACAATAATATGCCTGCTAACAGGATTGCCCATTTTTTCATTTCTTCTTAGGTTCCTGTACTATACTGATGTTAGAATCAAAAGTACTATTAAAGCAGGGAATCTAGGAGGACCCCCTACCTTACTGAAAAATGTTTAAAAATTAAAAACCTAAGATTCTATTTCTGGTCATTTAGAATATTCAAAATATTCACACTGAAATTTTCTACCTGTGATAAAAAAAAATTGTGAACATCAGCTTAAAACATCAACAATTATAAAATAGGATCATAAAGAGTCTTGTGATGAATAATTAGTGACAGTGTTTGAGGCCATTGGAATTTTTATTTTCTTACTTATTGAAACATTAATACAGTAGACATAAACTACAATAATTCATTTATCATTGGGATAATAACACAGGCCCACGAAAACCAAATTCATACAAATTTTCAAACAGTTTGTTTGCTTTCATCAACCCTTTACTTGTCAGGTTTGAACGTAAATGGCTTTTAATAGAAGTATCCTGTTTTAAGTGTAAAGCTTTTTTTCAGTCTTCTTCCTAGAGATAAAAGAGAATCTCGTGTTTCAGTTGATATTCAGGATTACAAGCTTCAGGATGTTTTGTAAACATGTTTATTGGCTTGAAAAAAAACTTTAATTTATAGATATTAGTCTTATTTAGTGAAATACTAATAAAATACAAAATTCCATATCTTTAATTGCAGTGTAAATGCTTTAAAAATATGAAGGACTTTGTATTATTTTCATTTTCAGAAATCTCTTATTTCTTAAGTTGCTGAGTTTTCTTGACTTTCAAAGTGCCATTTGTTTTTGTATACATTCACTACTTGTGAGGTCTACATATTGAGTAATTTTTTGTATTTGCCCCTTACAAAACTCGGGATAAAAATTGCCCCTCAAAAAAAAAAGGTGAAATTATGAACCTTGGTAAGTAGTGGGATTAACTGCAATATCAAATTGATGTTATTTTTATTTAAATTTTTGTGACTTATGTTATTAAAGTTCCTGTAACTAAAAGTTATGGAGCCATAAGGGTTAAGAAAGTAATTCAGTTATTTCAAGTTAGATAAAAATTGGCAAACATAAATACTTTTAAGTTGAACTTACATTGTAAATGTTGATAGTTTATTCTTACTGGTATATTCATTATGTTCTGCTTAAGGTACTGGAAAATTTTATACCTCCTCTTTTGGATGCCGTGTTACTGGATTATCAGCGGTGCAGTGTCCCATCAGCTAGGGAACCTGAAGTCCTGTCCACCATGGCTACTATTGTTAACAGGCTAGAGGTTTGTAGTTCTGTTGTATTATCTAATATCATTTAGCATTCAGCCTAACTTACAAAGAAGATCTATTTTAAGCAGAACTTTTTGAATGTACAATAGTTTGTTTAGATGTGCAGAAATAAGTTGATATGATTTTTTCCTACTAAAAACATTATGTTATAACAAAGAGTTATGTACCAGAATGAAAGAAATGCATAAATCACTTTTATTGCTAAACAAATTCCCAGTGTTTTTATTATATATTTACCCGTGTTACCAAAACTTGATTTTAGTTAAAAGCTTAGCTCAATACTGATGGGATTATTATTAGAATTAGCCTTGGGTATGTGAGGAATGATACTGTAAAAACTTGTACAAAGTACGAAATTCAGAACTACCAGATCAGTACACATGCAAATGCATACAGAGGGAGTATGTGCATGAGGAGACACACACAGACTTAGTTGGAGCAGTTAACAGTATTCTGGAGGTCTGATAGTTTTATAAGTGAGGATGAAGTGTGAATGTGTGTAATTGTTGTTTTTCAGTAGTTGGTGTCTAGTTTAATGTTGATTTTAGGTACTAGTGTGTAATTGAATGTAGCCTCTTTTTTTTAGTAGGGAAAATATGTTTTACTAACAAAACTAATGGTTTGATCCATAGTATTGAATCATCTTCAGGTTACTGTTACAAAACTATGCAAGTAAAAATTACAAACAATACGTACACATGTGTAAAGTAAGAACATAATTTATAGGTAGTAGTTAAAATAAAGGTATGCATTTGACAATAAAGGGTAGAAATATTTAAATAAATTTAACCCTATGCATGTAGGTGGGGGTCAAAGTGTGCACGCCATGATTTTTTTTACAGAGTGCCATTCAACATGGAATTATGTATCTGATGTCAGAGTTATCAACTATTCGTTTTACCCTACATTGCTGCTTTAGCAATAGTTTGTGAGAGAGTATAGTACATACTTGATACATTACACAGGGATACTGAAAAAACTGTAGATATGCATTTTGGAGGTTCTAGAAGTTGAGCATATACAATAATCAAACCATCTGATGGACAAAGTGTCTATTCTTTATATGAACATCATTTCACAGACAGATCTTTAAAACAAATACCTTTATAACATATATGATTTTCGTGTTCAACAGACTTGTACATTTTACTAAAAGCTTGCCACACTTCTTGTAGATATATGTAGTAAATTTGGAATTATAGTCAGTATACGTTCTCCAACATAGGGTTGGTAATATGAACCAAGTCCATGCACATTGGGTTAATGAAGATACAGTGGAGTTCCTAGATACTTGTTTAAATGTTGGTTTCATGTTTTTTATCAGTATGGTTTCACCTATTTTTGTTACATTGGAATTAGGTTCAGTTTTAATGTTATTTACATCAGTGATATTCTATTCAATTTAACCTTCATGCTATAAGGTAGTTCAAAGTGTGTATGTCCTGACCATTTACAGAATTACATTCAAAATTTAATTAAACTACTTTATTATCAATGTAGACAAATAAAATTGGCATTAAATGTAGTTAATAAATCAAGTTTTAATATTATCTAAGTTTTAAGTTCTTACTTTTATAAGGAAATATTTGAAACCTCAATCTCCCATAGTATGAGAATTGTAACATTTGTTCTCTTGGTCTTCTCTCTTTTTTAAATTTATTTTCCACCCCTCTCTGAAGTATTGAATTTGATGTAAATTACTTATTAGAATACAGATATCACTAAGGCAAAGCGTAATGTTTGTAGTCTAATCTTATTTGTTTATGGAGTCATAAATTAGAAAATCAGACCCATTTGCCCTGCCCACCTATCACATCTTCTCTTTCACAAATTGCCAATAATTTTTTCTGATGTTTTATAATAATCATTTATAACTAACAGAAAGGTAAAATTTTAACCTTTGAAATGATGCATAATGCTTTTTTTGTTTTGTTTTTTCTGGATAGAGTATTTTCAATTTCTTCTTTAATTTCAAAGTTTATCTTGCAATGTTCAGATTGAGCAGCAAAGGGAGTTAATTTAAGCCTCTTTTGTCTTAGTTAAAAAGCCAGTTAAATTATAATAATTATAAGACATTGTTTGCTTTGTGCATGTTATTATTGTTTCTTATGTGCATTATTTAAGTAAATAAAAATTATTTAGTGTACTAGTACCATCATTATAAAAAAGTAGGCTTGAATTTCATTGGGTCCTCTGATGGGACAGCGGTAAGTCTATGGATTTACAATGCTAAAATTCGGGGTTTGATGTGGCTTTGCTCTCAAATAACCAAACAAATAAAATTTTATCGGTAACCAACAACAGAAAAACGAGGTCAAAGGTAAGTACTATATTTCTTGTTTTTCATGTATTTTCTTTATTTATGGTTATAAAAGTAAATAAAATCTAAAATGAGAAATTTATTAGGTTAGATTAGATAAGATAACGAAAAACAATATTAATTCTTCATGGGGTATGCTCACAAGCAGCTCATGTGTTATGTCATTCAATACAGTAATATGAGCTACGTGTTGGCTAAATGATTTACAACTTGTATGGTGAGATTATTAGTTAGACAAGGTTCAAAAAGCAATAGAACAATAAAATTGAATATAAATTAGGGGTTTTTAGAGTTATACATTTGAAATTTGAAAATTTTCAGATGAAGTAAAGTATTTAACCTTGACATGAAAATCACTTTGCATTTGGAGCACTCAACACACTGATTCCATATATTCATGGACAAATCTTTAGTAAAAATACTTATAAAAAATCTGATTTTTCAAATACAAAAGACTTCTAATGTTTACTAAAAGCCTGTGAAATTTCATGAAGATACACAAAACATATTAAAAGTTATTCTATGGAAACTGATGATTATTTTG
>NW_013666164.1:368805-395272 GCF_000517525.1 Limulus polyphemus | reverse complement strand
TACCCTACCTCTATAAAGTTTGATCGACCTTGTAACCACCACAAAAAAAAAAGAAGTAAATTACCTTGTTTTCTTTCTGGAAAGACTTCAAATTGTAACATGAAACTACATTTGTTTATCTTTAATAGCTTTAAACTTGTAACAGTATACATCTATTTCTACTTAGATTTTATTGTTTTAGTACCCTTTGAACCATGTTTCACTAAATATTTGCACCATATAAACTGTAAATCACTTGATGAACATGCAGATCACATTACCCTGTCGAATTATAAAATGCAGGCTACTTGCGAGTTGTTCGCAAGCATACTTCGTGAAAGGTTACTGTTGTTATTTATTTCACCTTGTTTAACCTAATAAGTTTCTAATTTTTTTCTGTTTCATTACTTTTATAATAATAAATAAAGAATACACATGAAAAACAAGAAATAAAGTATGTACCTGGGCCTTCTTTTTTATACTAATGGTACTACTGCAATAAATAATTTTTTATTTAATTAAATAACGTGCCAAAGAAAACAATAATAAAATGCAAAAAGTAGTCAATGTACCATAACTATCACAATTTTCTGGAATTCTAACTATTCAAAAAGAGCCAATAAAAATTCAGCTAAGCTCATCATTGGAAATATTAAAACCTTGGCTTTCTGTTGGTTATAAATAACATAGTATTAAACATCAGAGAGAACTATTGTCAATTTTGGAAAGAGAGGATGTGACAGGTGGGTGTGGCAAGAGGAGTCTGATTTTCTATTTTATGGCTCTGTAACCAAATAAGATTGAAAACAATAAAAGTTGTGCTTAGCCTGATTGATGACAACATTATAGTGAGTATTTTACATTAAATTTCATACTTCTCAGAGAGGTAGTAAATAAATTAGAAAAGAAGGGATCCTAGAGAGCAAATGTCACAACTCTCATATTAGAGGAAATTTGGGATTTTTAAAAAATTTTGCCTTATAAAATTAAGAACTCAAAACTTATATAATATTAAAATTTGGATAATTAGCTACATTTTTATGCCAAATTTATTCATATACCATGATAAGAAAGTAGTTTAATTAAATTTGAATGTAACTTGCTAAAACCTCATGATATGCATAGAAAAAGATGCCTGTAGCAAAAATGTTAATTGCTATTTGGATAATATATTTAAAACTCCTAGTTTATGTTGAAGATGTGCAGAGTTCCATTTGATGTATTGTTTAGAATGTGTTGCTTTCCTGTGAACCTTTGTCACAAATTCTGTTGGTTTTCTGGTGATATCAGTGAATAAGTAGTATGAATTTTAATAGTGTGGTTTAAGAAGTTTTTTTTTTCATTGTCAGAGCTGAAAATACAAAAAACGTCATTGATTAAACTATGGTAGCGAGTCAAAGGCCATGTCATCGCATTTGTAGACTTGCATTCAAAATTTTATTGAATTACTACTTTATGGATGTGTGTCAATAAGTTTGGTATCAAATTGTAGATTATAAATCAAATTTTAGTATTATAGATTAGTTAATTTCTTAATTTAACAGTAAATATTTAAAAAAAATGGTGTGTCACATGGGTGTGTTGAATGCAGCTCTGGTTCAGATTAGATGTTTGTGATGTCAAAATACAAAGTCTGTAGTTTTGTATGAATTAGTAACTCAAATTACAGATATTGACAAACTAGAATATAAAATAATAGTCTCTTATCTTTTAAATTTGTTAAGATATTGCTCATGTAATAAATCAAACACAGTGGCACCTCGCCCACCTGTTTTCAATTTTGGAAACGCTCCCTTATGTACACTACTATATATGACATGAATAACCAATTAGAAGTGCAGAGTGTCCATCTAGTGGCTTTCTCAGCTATTTTAACATGTTTGGACTCCAACTCTTTCTTTCAAACCAAGATTTTAAGTAGGTAGGTTGCGTCTTTAGTCTGCTCAATATTTCATTTTTTTTTAACTGAAATACAGCTTAGTTACTAAGCTTGATAAATTATAATGGAATTCTATGGTATTGATGTAGTAATTTATATTTTTTGGTTATTCAACTGTATATATAAAACCTAAAAAAAAATTATTTCGTTTCATATCCTCAAAGTGCAAAATTTTAAAAGGCTTAGCAACCTACGTCAAGCAGCAACTGAGTACAAAGGTCATAACTAGAACAGATAATTATTTGTTATACTTCTTTATTTACTGTTCTATGTTTTAAAAAAGATATGTTTAAGAACTTATTTCTAAATAGCAATAATCCATACACATAATATTATGTTTCATAATTGAAATGTGACTGTGTGGTACAAAATAGTAGTTACTAAAACACAGTCAAGACAGGTCACTTTGTAAAGACTAAAAATCAGTTTTATATTATTGGATACGGTAACAAGAGTGCACGTGCACTGCGTGATTGTAACTTCTGTATTGTTTGTCTGATATGGCTGAAAAGTCAGTATAATAAAAATGATAAATGTATAATGTTAGGAGATTTAAACTATTTAGTCTAAACATTTATGTTTTCGTGTTATAATTTGTAATCATTCTAGAACAAAAAAGGCATAATTTATATTTATTTCCTAATCTTTTAATGTGGTTACGAGATTGGTCAAGTCAACCAAACCCGTACAGAGATTTGTTACTGAAAATGTCAGATAAAATATAAAGTTTTTTCCTTAAGAAATGCTTGATAACTATCTGGACGTTATAAAGATTTTGCATGAGAAACTTGAAAATTTTTTGATGCACAAAAGTATTTTTAATCTTTAAATAAAAATTACTTTGCATGTTGAATAGACAACATGCAAAAAGAATAAAATGGTACAAGAAAAACATTGCTTTACAAACCTTAAGACTTAATAAAAAAATCTGGCAAATGTTAACATACACTTACTAATTTAAAAGTTATAGCATGAAAACTATAACAAGCACAAAGTGGTTATGAGGTCAGTCCCAGGTGCCTAGCCAGTGCTGAAAGAGTTAAACAAATATAATATAACATGAAAACATTTTTGGGGATGAAAAGAACATCTAAAGAAATGATAAAAATTCCCAGATCTGTGGTTTGTTTCTTAAGTCTTCTAAACTTCCCACTACATTCCTTTGCAGGATCAGGATCTGGTTTGTTTTCCCACAAGACCATGAATTACTTATCACAACACTATTCATTCTATGTTAAGCTAAATAGTTTATAACCTACTCTGTCCAATGATACTCAAACCTTATGTTTAGCTATTTTCATAGCTGAGCTACATTTAATAATTATTCTGATTGGAGCTGGGCAATTAGTGGAATTTGCTAATTAATTAATTATCAGGCTTATTAGTTGATTACATTCAACTAATCAATTAAAAGAATGAGCAGAATAATAAGTCTAAAAATTAAGTTTTGATACCTGTAGTGGGCAGAGTAAAGCTCACTGTGTAGCTTTGGGTTTAACAACGAACAAAGTAATGGCAGTATCTTGATTACTTGGATTACTGAAATAATCAGAAATAGTAAAAATTGGAAACTCAAATTTTTATTAGTTGATTATTTTCACTAAATTAATAGATTGAATTTTGATTACTGGATAGTAGGAATAACACTAGTTAATTATTATCATGATACTGACTGATTTCATTGTAATTTCGATTACTAGTATGCTGGTATGATCAAAAACAATAATAATTGGAAATATTAATTGATTGTTTTCATGACACTAATTGATGTAATCAACGCTCAAAAAATTGATAAGTATGTTGTTTACAGGCAAGGCTCTTTGGAGCTGTGAATAAATGTAAGTTTGAACATTTAATTTTTCTTTGGGAATAACACTATGAAATAAGTGTTACAAAATGTCAAAATATCAATTTAAAAATATTTTTAATAAAGACGTTTTTGTTATTTTTTATTAAAATTTTGAAATTTGATGTGCAGATGTGCATTCAACAAACAAGGTGCTTATCAGTACAGAAAGGGTTAATAAAAGGATTAGAAAGTTTCTAACTAAGTTGTTTTTTATTCATCAGTAGACTCTTTGTTACTTTGTGTGTGTGTATCTGGGAGAGAAATGAAAAGCGTATGATTCTGATTTGCTGGAAATGTAATTTATTGCTTTCACTGGTCTGGGAGATTATACCATACTATTAGGCCTAATTGTCGATACATGATTATTAAATTGATTATTATATTTCATTTTGTACAGATAAAAGCCTAGGAGAGCAGATGGGTAGAGCTTGTGAAATTGTGTAATTTTAGCTACTAGCTATAGTACATGGTTATTATGGCATAGGTATGAAGAAGTTGGCATTATTTGGGTTATTATAGAATGTTTTTTCCTGTTCAGGTTTTATTCTTAACTGATTGTTGATCATTACATTTACTAGTCATGTATCAAAACATCAGTGCGAATTTAGTTTGTGCATAAGTGTTTAAACGTAAGTCATTTTATGTATCTGTGGTATTCCTTGGAAAAGTTTGGTGCATTATCTACATGTAATTAATGTGACACATGCCCCCCAGTGGCACAGTGGTATGTCTTTGGACTTGCAACACTAGAAACCGGGTTTCGATACCTGTGGTGGGCAGAGCACAGATAGCCCATTTTGTAGCTTTGTGCTTAACTTCAAACAAACAAACAATGTGATACATAAGAAGGATTTGACATAATTACATGATGTTTCCTTTTTTTTTTTTTAATCCAGATTAACGTCCAAACTGAAACCATAAAATTACCTTCATATTGTTATCTTTCAGAGAAAACATCCATCTAAATCTAGAAAAAAATTTATTTTCTTTCTAGATAATAATTTTAAAAAATTGCTTAAACATGCATTTCTAGAATAAACTTCATATTTTCTTTTTTGGTATTCACAGATTTCAAGATTTGATCTTAACATAAGTTTAGATCTTGAAAATATATCACAAATTAGGTTCTCCAAAGCACAACAGGTATATTTTGTTTTACACTTTCAGGGCACAGAAGAAAACTAATTATGGGTTTGTATTAGAAATACTCCAAATGTCTTATCTCACCTGAAATATAAAAACTTTTGACATTCTGTATAATCAGTTTAGTTGAGCTGGTGAGAATTAAATGTTGCTGTCAATTTGTCATTTAGTATGTATGAGCTTACACACAATTTACATTTGCATGTATATTCTGTTAGCCTTTAAGTGAATTCTGTATTCTTTCACAGGGAAATATCACATCTGAAATCCCAAAGATATTTGATGCTGTGTTTGAATGTACTTTGGAAATGATCAATAAAGTAAGTATTGGAGTTATAATTACTATACGATTACCAGCTAACTGGATTTGTCTGAAATTTATGTTCCAGTTTATTAAATGGGTCCTTAGTTCTTATAAAATAGTGCAATATAATTTCAGATTACAAGCAAATATATTCTCCTTTTGGTATCATTAAGTATTGAAATTATATTACTTTTACCACAAATTAATTTTAGTATGTTTATCAGTAGTATTTAATATTAATACATTATTTTCGTGATACATGATACCCTTTGATACATTAGCATTTTTCCAAGTAACTGCTATGGGTCAAGTTTATTTAGTAGTAAATACCATTAATACTTAAAAGTTTGATTTGCTAATTGATGAGGTTTTGTGATATTTACAGTTAATATAAATGGGTTCTTTTTGTCTAGGACTTTGAAGAATTTCCAGAACATAGAACCAACTTTTTCCTACTTCTTCAGGCTGTTGTTTCTCATTGTTTCCCAGGTAATTAATTTGTTTCCAAATCTTTGAAGAACAGGTTTTAGGCAGTATATTACAACTTGAATATTTGTGATATTTTTATTTTTATTCTTGAAGAGGAAAACAACAACTCTGGTATGAACTGAAGTTCTTTAAATTTAGAAATAGGTTCAGGAGAGTTGGTTGTTTTTTTTTGGGGGGGGGGGTATTGAAACAAACAATGTGGATTACAAAAAATATGTTTGGGAGAGAGATTTTGACATATTTAGTTCTGTAGATTTTTTTGTTTATTTCAGATTATACTGACAATATTTCCAGGTTTGTAACTTTCTGTAAGATTACTGCAAAAGCAGTAGAACTTATTACTTATTTAAATTCAGCATGAGACTTACATTTTTTGTCATCAACATTGATGCATGAAAACAACATAGGAATTTTAAAGTTAATATTTTATTCATAGAGAATACTAAATTAACTTAGAAAATTCATGGGAAAACCAACTACAGAAAACTTTTTTACATAACATATTTTGAATTACAGTATACATGATCTTCTCAGTTTTTAAGTAAATCCTGTGAATCCTGGGAAATCCCTTGGTCCCCCATATAGTGGCCTAATATAAAAAAAATTAAAACATAAAAGTGAAAATTTATTTTAAATGATCCCTTATTTGTCCATGCCAGTTTTCATTTAAATTCATGTGTAAGTCTTGAGAAAGATTATAGTTTGGAATGGTTGTTACATGTTAAAAGTAACTCAGATCAATCAAACCTGAGAGCCCCAAAACCCCTCAACCCCCATTTTTTTATGTCATTCACCACGGTAACGTGAGCTACACATTCATTGAGTGATTTACACTTGTATGGTGGGATTATTAGTTAGGCATGGTTCAAAGGGCAATAAAAGTAAGTATAAACAGATGTATACTGTTATTATGAGTCCTTAAGGTATTTTTAAATAAAGATTTGTATTTTTCTATTACAATCTGCAGTCATTCTAGAAAGGGTAATTTAGATTTATTTCATAATTTTTATTGTGGTTAGGTGATAAAATCGACCAAGTCCATGTAGAGTTAGGGTAGATAAAATAACAGATAAAATATGAATTTTAATGAAAAAAACGTTTGATAAAGATTTAGTAGGTTTAAAGGCTATGCAAATAAATCTTAACATAGAAATCTCTTTGAACTCAGAGCAGTCCACTCTCTGATTCCAGATATTTACAGAAAAATCTTATATATAAATACTTAATTTAAAATTCTGATATTTTGTATCCAGAAAACACTGAAAGCTTGCAAAAATTTTATGAAGGTACACATACCGTATATTCAAATTTATGGATGCTGTCATGATTTTTTGGTGGTTACAAGGTTGGTGTAATTTACTGACCCCATGTCATGAGGTATTGATGAGTTACATTCAAAATTTAATTAAACTACTTTCTTTTCGTGGTACCAATAAATATAGAAAAAAAATGAGCTAATAATCCATATTCTAATAGATATAAGTTTTAAGTTCTTACTTTTATAAGGCAGTATTAAAAAATCTTGAATTTCCCTTAGTAAGTAAATGGTGACATTTTCTCTCCAGGCATCCCTTCTTCTCTAATTTATTTACCACCCCTTCAAGAAGTACAAAATTTAATGTAGATTACTCTATAATGTTATCATCACTCAGGCAAATCATAATTTCTATAGTCTTCAATCTTCTTTAGTTACAGAGCCATGAAATAGACAATCAGACCCCTCTTGCCACGCCCACCTGTCACATCCTCTCTTTCAGAAATTGCCAATAATTCATTTTGATGTTAAATACTATGTTATTTATAATCAATAGAAAGCCAAGGTTTTAACCTATCAAATGAAGTATTATATCACACTGTTTTCTCTACAGAGAATTCTTTATTTTGCTTCCAGTTTAAACTTTATTCACACGAGAAACAGATTGACGAGCTTAGAATAATTTTTAACGGCTCTTGTTGCATAGTTAGAAAGCAAGAAAAATTGTGATAGATATGGGACATTGTCTGCTTTTTACGTGTTATTATTCTGTGTACTTTGGTGGATTATTTAATTAAATAAATAATTATTTAATTTATTATTTATTTGTATAAAAAAAAAGTAATGTTAAATGTCATCTACAGTCGATAACAAAAAAGACCTAGGTAAGTACTCTATTTCTTGTTTTTTTATGTATTCTTTGCTTATTATAGAAGTAACTAAAATGTAAAAATAGGAAACTTTAATGTTAGTTAAGGTTAAATTAGGTGAAATAAATAATAATAATAATATAATTATTTTTCACGAGTAGCTCGCACGTAGCATAACTCGATGGCTATAAATGTTTGTTTGCTTGGCTTTAAAATATTATTTAAACTATGGTGGCATGATTTTGGTTACTTCTGCTTGATCATTTATGATGAAATATGGCTGTCTGAAACATGAAGTATGATAACAAGATGTTTTGAGATTTTAGTTGAAATTTTATAATTTATAATGAAACCAAAACCATTAAGTGATATAACTGAGTACCATACTATTATACAACAAGTTTGAATCCCTTGACATGCTTATCAAAATACAGTTACAGGCATATGAAAGAGCATTATGTGTTAACCTCCTTTGTTGATAGAGATATTTAGCAACAAAATGTCTGTATTTTGAAACTAGTATAAACATAAAACACTTAATTTACTAGCTTATTGATACAAGTTACTTCTGTAATTCTTATGTAAGTTGAATACAGTTCTTTAATAAATATCCATGACACTCTCTAAGCTTATGCTGGTTGTAGTCCACCATCAAATGTTATTACTTTCAAACTATGGGTAGCAGTATCTGTGACTATTATAGAATTTGCCAAAGTAATAATTATAAACAAGCTAGAGAATCAGTAAAACTGATTACCAAATAGCATGCAGATATTTCAAAACCATAACTTTGTTAGATTAGCTGAAGGAGCATCTTTAAAAACACAAACTGTGAAACATTTTGGTCAAAAGAATTGTTTTGTTGAAAATTGTTCATCTGCTTGTGGAATGTATATAGTATCTATAGATATAGATTTTATCTTTAATGACATCTTTGGTTTTGCATATATGTTGTTTTTATAGTGTAGATAAATTCTGCTTTTCTTAAACTGTTTATTTAATAGAATCAAGTCATCTCTGTTTCAAGTTTTCAAGGAATTAATCAAATTCTATGGGTATTAGTTTTTCATGTATTCTGTGGAAAAGTTGCAGTTTGGAGAGGCCATCAATCATCATAGATAATACATTTTAAGATTTCATAAGTAATATTTAATTCGCAAAAATGATATTAAACTGTTTTTTTTGCTCCAGCTCTATTGACCATCCCCCCTGCACAGTTCAAGTTGGTTCTAGATTCAGTTATCTGGGCATTTAAACATACCATGAGAAATGTGGCTGACACAGGTAAGTTGTGAAAATCTTGTTAATAATCTAGTGGGTTTTTTTTCATGTTTTATAGCATTCTGAAAAGAGTAATTGTATTACATATCACCATGATAAATATACAGTTTCTAAATATACTCGTAATATGAGAAGCGTATTTAAGTTTCTTCGCTTTTCTAAATATTCCAGTGTAAAAAACTTGTTCCAATTTTAAATGCTGAACAAATAAGAAGGCTGCCTTTAGTGGATGAGTGGTATTTATTTTACATTGCTTTAGTATTTGTGTAATGAGATATGTAGATGGACAAGAAATGAGTTTCACTTCCTACCAGTTTAAATTTTTCAGAAAAACTAAAAAAATGTTTGTTAAAAATGTGAAGAAAAAAAAATGTATATGACAGGAGAGTTGGGTGGGAGGGTTAAGTTAGTTGGCGTACATTTACACCTTAGCTTTTAGGTTCACTTTTTCCAGTGCATTTTATATAAACATTGGATGTTAAGAGTAATGCAGTGGTTCTGAAATATAAAATGAAACCTTGGGTCACTGATCCTTCACTAATTATTGTCTCTTTTGATCTTAGGAGTTTGTTTTATTTTATTGAATATGCTGTTTCACAACTGAAAGGAACTTGTTAAGGCAAAATAGAAACAACATTTGTAATAATTGTGAATTAGAAGATTGTTTTCCCTTTATGTTGTGGGTGGGGGATCTTGTACCTACAAGTGATGAGGGAATACAATAATTAAAAATTTTTTGCATGTGTAATATGTGTATGATTGCTTGTTTTACGTTTTGTGCTTATTATTCTAGAAGCTTAGAACCTGAGTAGGAGCAAATATTTTCGAAACTATGTTATTTAATATAATAGCTATATATTAGTTGTGTTAAAAATGTGTTCAAATATGGTGATTTGTATTAATATTGTAGGGTTATCTTTCAGGTCTCCACATCTTATATCAGCTATTACAGAATGTCAGTCAGGAAGAAGCAGCAGCTCAGAGTTTTTATCAGACATATTATACCGATGTGTTACAACATTTGTTCAGTGTTGTAACGGACACTTCGCATACTGCAGGTTTGTTCTAGTTATCTTTCTCTCCCATTATTTTTTTACATTGTTAGAATATGAATTCATTCAAAGTTTGTCTTGCATCTCCTTAACTTGCAAGTTTCCAATAGTTGAAGCTTGTAAAGTTTACATTAGTTACATAAAGAGTTTGGAAATAATATTAATTATCTGTAAGTATCATTTAGTATCGTGCAAAATAATTGATTATTAAACCCAAATTTTTTTATATCATAACAAAACTCAAAGCTGTTTTGGATAGCAAATTAATTTCTAATTAACAGTTCTCACTAACACTTACAGATATAATAATAAACGAACTGCGTTGTTTTGCTCATTCAATTCTGCTTTAAGTCTATTGATCAATATACTTTCATTTATATGCATTTCCTGTTCCCTGTTTAACTTTGTGGAGATGTTTAATTGTCCTCGAGTTTTTGGTTCATTACATGTATGCTTGAAAATAATGTGGATCTTAAACTATGCATGTGAACTGTTAACAAGCAAGTGATAACCTAAAAAATATTTATATTCAATATACCAGATTAGAAGTTTTTATACTTGAATACTATAATTAGCATACAGGCTTGAAAATGCATCAATTCAGTTTTGGGGTATGTACGAAGACATAACTATTAAATGACAGTAGCCTGTTTACCTGTATATGGCAGGACTAACAGAACTTTCTATTTAGCAACATTCCCATTAGGTTTTGTAGAAAGACTTATTGTTTAAATAGTCTTGAATAACCTGATATGTAATGCCTATTGGAATGATATAGTTTGGTAAAAGTTTCTTAATATTTTCTATATCTTTATGAAAATATTCATACTTAACATTGACAATTTAAATTCCCAATGAGCCAATATTTTAACCAGTTTTTCTGAAAAAACAGTAGTATAAAACTTAAAAGTTGAAATACAAACTAGTGAAGACTTTCACATCCAAAATGTGCTCATTCACTTATATTTGTACATAAAATATGTACAAATTAGGATCAGAACATAGAAATATGAATATGTTTTTGTGCCATAAATGTACAAAAATTAAACCTTTTTAAAGATTAGTTCAAAATATAAACATTGTGTATTATGACCAAATACAGAAAATAAAACAATCATGATTATATGTGAAAAATGGATTGTTGAACTGCATTTGGTTCTTGTTATCTATTATACTAAGTTGTTGCTCTTATATTACTTGCAATAATGCATGCACAAAATATGTCTCTTTCTGTTAATCCCATGATTTTACCTTCCAGTCTGAAGTGTCACTTAAGAGTTGCTTGTAACTCAACATGAAAATATAATTTTAACTCTCGTGCAAAAATTTCTTTAATCAGACTTTTCAGAAATTTAATATTTTAACATGTAATGTTTATTTCAAGAATAAAATATTTAACAAATGTTCAAACTTACATTTCTCTTGTATATCTTGGTGCATGAACTGTAAATTTTGTACTTTAGGGTTTTTTTTCTAAGTTTATATTTATTTCTCCAAGTCAAATTTCAGCATTTTCTGTTAGCTTGATGTTTATTTTATGTTTATAAGCCTTCTGTTTGATCAGAAAGAGATTTTGACCTTTAATGTTCTTTAGTTGAGAAGACTATAGTGTTGTGTGAAAATTAATCAAGCTTTTGAAAAAAGTTAGTTATGATGAGTTGTAATCAACAATAATAAAGCAACTTGAAGACACAGTTTTAAATTTTCCTTAACATTTGGAAGCAAGATTTTTGTCTTTATACTTTCTGGTGTTGTTTTTGTGTGATACAATATTTACAGGAAAGCAACAGGAGTATTCATTTCTAATGAGACATTATCAATGACAGATATTAGCAAGTACGGTAGGGTAGGCTTGAATACAATGTGAAGTTTATTGTATTCAAGTAATATGTACACAAAGACAATAATTTCTTACTTATAGAAAGCAAATTATAAGTATTGGCTATAAGTTGATCTCAACAAAGAGTATTGTTGTCAAAATATTATTCTATGATACCTGATAAAGGTAACAGTGATGCTATTTTGGAAGGTGAGATCAGTTGTCACTGATATAGTTTTAAATCTTTCCGTGTTTAAACGATTTACAGTGGGTTTAGTTTGATTTTCTAATAATGAATGTTGTTGGGTTGACAGTTAAATCAAAACTAGTTGTATTCAAACTGCAGGTAAAAACTTGTTACTGCCAAAATTTAGATGATAATTTTTATTTATATTGGATGTAGGGCAAGTTTTCAATAGTTTCTAAAATATATTGGCAAGTAAACACACTCATACATAAGAAGAAAGCTTCTGTAAGGTTATTATTAGGGTGACAATTTATGATATATAGTATACCAATACTATATATAGTATTTAATTATATAGTATAATTTCAACAGTGAAGTGATAATCACCACCACCACCAGTGGTTACAAGATTATTCAGTGTGTGACAGTGGTCTCAAACGCTGTTAAAAAAACAGCAACAGAGAATTAGAATATCATGTAAATATATAAAATTAAGTTGTTTCCAGAACTGTTTCTTGATTTCTGATCCAGGAGAATAATTTCAAGGTGTCTCAGTGATGCATGTTATACATACGAATTGCTTGGCTAATTTTTATGTTGTCTAGTGAACATGGAATGTTTAATTTTTGTTAGGTTTGACTATGCAAGCAACTATTCTGGCCTACATGTTCACATTAGTTGAAGTTGGAAAAGTTTCCGTGCCACTGAATCCCACTGCACAGACTAATGGTCAAAGTAATATCACCTATGTACAAGAGTTTGTAGCCAATTTACTTAAGATGGCCTTCCCTCATCTTTCACAGTAAGTAGAAACATCAAAAGGTTATTATGATGAACTTATAACACTGTTGTTTGGATTTCTGTACTGTGACTTAAAAGTTTAGTGTCTCAAAGTTTACCAAATTGTCAGTTTTTTTTTCTTTTAATTTTATTTTTATCATTCTTAACTCATTAGTTAGCTTCTCCTTCATAGGCTTAGTAAGAATTATGTTTTTGATTGATTAAATAATTTTTGAATACTTGTTTTATATGCATGGTATGAACCCATGAGTTAATTGTTCTTCAGAAAGTGTACCAAAAACATTGGCTTGATCAGAGTTTTACAAAATTAGTTTAATTTTTCTACCTTTAATGGGTTTTGATTAAATTCCACCTGTAACGTAAACAGAAAGTTTTTCTCGTATCATTGTGATGTAAAATATTGCCTTCTGAGTCGTAAGTACATCAGTATTTATATTTCTTAATCATTCTGTGATTAAAATTATGTATTGGTCATTTATAGCCAAGGAGAAAGTTTTAACAGCATTTTAATACTGTTTTCGTTGATTATTTTGCAAGTTTTTTTTTGAAAATTTATTCTAAATCATTAGTTATTACAACCTGCCAATGGCAACACTCATAATAATTTTTATCTTCTTACTTCAACGACGAACAGAAAGTTATTTTGTTTTCCGCACCTACATCATACTATATTACACCAACTGCCTGTGGCATCATTCCAGTTGTATTAGAGATTTATGCATTAATGGTTGTACAAGTAACAAACGTGTTGCAGAGGAACTGCAAGAAATATGTATGTACTTCACCAGATGAAAGGGTTGTTTATATTTTATTAAACTAAGATTAAAAACAGTCAAAAACCGTTATTGTAGTACTGATAGTAAAAATTGTAGTTTTCATTTATTTTTTGCGTATAAACACGGCTCTTTATTTATTAGCAAAAACTACATCATTCATCCCTATTCCCTCTGATTAGCATTTTAAATTTAGAATTTTTGAGTTAATATTTATGTGATTCATTTAGCCCTTCTTCCTATTTTAATCATCAAAATTGATCAGTCTGAATCTGTTCTGATAGTAATTCTTAAATTACTGGTGTAAAAATGTCTTTTTTTTATCACAGTTCTTTGCAGTAGCTATAAAAGGATTTTTGTTTCTCAAAGTAATTCTTCTGATTATAGAAACCAGATAAAAATAACTGTTCAGGGTTTCTTGAACCTCGACCAGGACATTCCTGCATTCAAAGAACACTTAAGAGACTTCTTGGTTCAGATTAGGGTAAGTATGATGATAAACTGTATATAGGGTAATAATAAAATGGTTTTTATCCTCTGCTATTAACAGTTCAAGTATTTTACTAACAGAATGTTGGTGTGATTTTTGCTCAATAAAACTGTTTAGTAATTCATTAATTATATTTTTCTAGCTCACTTTTTTTATTTGTTATAGGCAAGTATAATGTTATGGGCATATCTTTTTAAAAAACAAATGCTAATAGTAAACAAAAAAAAAATGTTTGTGGTGATTGTGTTAATTGTTATAAGATTTATTTGAGCTTTATTAGTGAAACTTAAAAGGAATTGGTTTAAAAATTCCAGGAGTTTGCGGGAGAAGACGACAGTGATCTGTTTTTAGAAGAAAGAGAAGCAGCTCTTCGACAAGCTGAGGAAGAGAAGAGAAAAATCCAGTTATCAGTACCAGGAATCCTTAATCCCCATGAGATTCCTGAGGAGATGCAGGATTGAAATTAAGAAACTGCACCAATTACACACACACACACACACTCTGTGTAATGGCATTTTTTCATCATTTCATTGATAATTGTATGGAAGATTCCCCCTAAGTTATGTCTGCAAGTTTTATATTGGCCTTTGTCCTAAGTGGAACCTTATTTTGAGTGAATGACTATTTTTGAACATGAATTTAGTGTTTTCACTTTAGTTGATGCAACAAAAACAAATCTTGGGGTGCTTCAATCTGAGGTTATAAAAGTTCAGTGTGGAAGTTGTTACATTTGAATGTGTATTAACACCCTTTTCTTTTTGTACATAAACCTCATTAATTTGTGGCATTGTCTTTCATGGGAAACATATAACTTGTCCCCTTTTTTTTTAAAGGGCTTCAGTCCTAGTTCCAAGTCAAATTCGCATCATCACTTCCAAGAGATGTGTGTAGTGTGTTTGGTGATTGTTTCTCTTTGTGCAGAGTGTGTCATGTTGGAGCAGAAATGATGGCATCTTTAAGATAGTTTCTGAAATAAAAGACCATTAGTAACAACATGTTTTGGTCTGGTATGTCTGTTAATAATGTATGAAAATTTGTGTATGGTATTGAAGTGTTTGAATCCTCCACTCAAGTATAAATAAACAATCTTCTTGAAATTTACGTTTGTTGTTTTGCTTATTTTTTTTAGAAAAGGTTTTTTGTGTCAGTTTCTAAACTTGCAGTTACTGAGGCGTGGATGTTATAGAAAATGAGTGAAATCACAGTAAAATTGAAAGAATTAGAATGTAATAACATAAAAAAAATGGTTCGTCTTTAGAAGTTGTAAGTTGTAATTTGAAAAACAAAAGTGAGTGTAGTGACAGTTTAGTGTATGTGATTTTTAGGTACACAAAATTAAAAAATAAATATGTATTGAGAAAGAAATATTGGACAACTGTCTTAAGTTGCCTTGGAGGGGGGAGGACTAGAAGGATGTTTATATAGAAATAATAAGGTTGTAATCCAGCTTCATCAGTGTGGAAACCAGGATTTTAACACTGTTTACTTCACATTATTATGCTTTAGTTTTTGAATCAGGACCACTTTGTGTGTATAAAAAAACTGAGTCACTGTCATTTCTGTTTGATTTTTTTTTTTTTTCAAGAGTGTATAAAAGGACAAAATATATCAATTATGAATTAACCAACTTTAACCTTATAACTTTATTTTTATGGGAGGAGGGATATTCAGTTTAAAAATTTAATGCTGCTTCACTTGGAAGCTCCACTTTGATATCCATCATTATGGACTCTTTTAAATGTGCTGTGTAATTGATTTAATTTTGAATTACCTGACTGAAAATGAAACATATATGTATGACTGTTTAACATAGTGTATCTGTAGTTAGAATGTTTTTTTTTCTTCTGTCAATTAGCTATCAGTTGTTAAGGATGTTTAATAGGAACAAGGTGACTTGTGTTTGTAAATTAGTCATTTTCGAAATAAAGAAAGTTCATGAGTTTATCCATACGTTTACTATTTTATGTAAGTAGTGTTTTCTCTAGTCTTGTTTTTCACTTAAAAGTTTAAAATTATTTAAGTGAAAAGAAATTTAAAAGCACCGAGAAAATATCAGTTAGCACATAGGTATTGAAGTGAACATTTCTGCTACCTTATTTAAATTATGGCAACAAACAGCTTTTCCCGAGATTATTATAGTCCGAAAGGGCTTGTGTATTATTTCATTTACCAACAGCAGCGAAGAGGAGGAAAATTTAATGAAATAGGACACTGTAGTAAAATCTAAAAGTAACCTCCAGTTACAAATCAGCTGAAGTTAGACGATGCATTTTAAACTGATATTCATGTTGAGAGTTAAACACAGAATTAGCTACAAGCTTCCTTTTAGATGTGATGAAAGTAAAACCTATTTTAATCTCTAGTTCTTTCATTAGGTAATGATTGATACAATAGGTGGAAGAACTAAGAAAGTGTTGTGCGTTAGCCATATTATTTTACTTTTTTCTTTTTTTACATGCAGTGAAAATAAATACTCAACCAATTGGAACATAGAGAAAATTAAATGCTAGTTTTAGGTGTTTATGTGACCTTTCTGCTACTATAAATCTGTGGTTTTACTTTTATTTTGTAGTATTACTATATGGTTTTTTGTTGGAAAGTTTGTCTTTTTATACATATAAATATAATTTCCAAACATTATTGCTGTTAAGTAGTTAATTTTGTTTTCCTTGTGTGTCCTGTTTATACTTTTTCTAAAACACCTTCTACAATTAAGGATATAAAACTAATGACAGTTTAATGATCTGCATTTAATTTAGGTTGACAGAACTCATGATATCATCTTGATACTGTGCTAACTTATTCAACTAGTTTTCAGGTTGCTGTACCACAAGTGTAAATTGATTCTAAAATGTAAATTTTACTACGAAACCGAATTGAGTGAGATTTTGATGGATTTCACTTTTTTACAATGATGTTTAATGTTCTTCTTTGCTTGCCTACATGGATAACATTCTGTCGTGAAATTTCTGACTAATGTGTAACTTGTTTCCCTAAGTTTTGATAAACGTTGTATTTTGTCAATCCACAGAAACCAGTATACTAGCAAATGGTAAACTAAAACAAATACATAACAATACAAATATATAATAATAATCAGATTAATAACAGAGTTGGAGATTAGACCAAACTTGGAGATCAATAGGGTGGATATATATATATATATTCTTTACATAAAAAATTCATAATTGCACATTAACTTTTGCGTGTGTGTGTGTGTGTGATGTTGTCCATTTTAGTTCTTTATACCTAGGGTACTAGTAACCAACACAGTTTGGAGATTTAAAGACCCAACTGATTATCAAGCCTTCAGTAAATTTAGGAGATTGGATTACAATGCTTTTTTTACTGTTCCATCTGGAGTAACTTGTGAGCTATTGCTTATCTGATAAGGACAACATTTAATGTCTCCTGTTTAATAATGAAAAAAAGATATTTTTCTTTATATTTAGAATTATCACTGTAAAACTAACTGGAGTCAGTCTGTTTTAAATGCACCTGTGCTTTTCTGTCAATAAATATTATTAGTGAATTGGTGTACATGCCGTTATTGACCTCTGCCAGGTTCGTGAACTTAGGTTTATTGCATATTTGGGAATTAACAAAAGAAAGGCATACCAGTAATGTTTTGGAATAAATTAATAGTATGACCTTGATAAAAGTCCAGAGAAACTTCAAGTTATGTACAATACGTGATTTTTTTTAAAATTATAGTTGTTGAGTGGTTGTACTGCTATAAATCACTCTCAAGACTTATTAGGCAGTATTAGTAAAAAACACGAGATTGTAATAACAGTTTTATTGCAATGAGAGGGGTGCGTTACAATAAATATTGAATACCTATCTAATTGACGTTCTAAACCATGCGTACCCAAGAAAGTTATCTAGAGAAATTCGACACCTGACCAGCAGGTGGCCTTTCTTAACCGGTGGTAGTCTATTGTTATCCTATGAAAAGAGCTTCACGGTTCCGCCCCACCTGAACTGAGTGTTTGTGGAGCATAGAAAGTAGTTTTGTCATCTTGCGTATTAAAACACGTGCAGGTGAATATCAAAACATCAAATAGGTGATTGATGTAGCTGGAAGTTTCACTTCAATCTTCTTCGCTGCAGTCTTGGTATATGGCAAAACAATCATCTCCGCTGCGTCCTCTTCTGGAGGCATTGTAACTCTCTTGAAATGGCGTCGCTTTCTGGGTTTCCAAAGCATAACTAACAGCATAGCTGTAGTTCAAAATAAACAACAAAAACATTAAAAGTGTTGTTTGAACTTCTCTTATTTGGTACGTTACGTGTATATATATATATATCATTCAGAATAATTCAAAAATAAGACCAATCCATTATGAAGTTGGAAGTTAGTTACGTTACTTGCTTATTACCGTACAGGTCAATGTAGTTGTTTTAAACAGTCTGTTGAAAATGATGACCAGTCGGTGTCAAATTAACACCAGTAGTATAAAATTAAGTCGTAATGGCTTCTGTCAATTACATGCTGAATATTTGATTTGGGGTTCGAAATATTTCTATATTCAGTAAATATATTAAAACGTGCAGCTGGTGGACTGTTGTTTTATCACATTTGGTATTTTTAGACTTCTTTCCACACACTTAGGGAACAATTTTTAATGATCTGTGTAAACTAAAAAGATTTAAAAAAGAATTTTGATTATATATTTGCTTCTTACTCCATGGGACAAAACTTGTTTAAATTTTGTCAATCGCACCATAATCTCTCAACACAATAGTTTTTGCTGGTTAACACCCCATTTAGAATGTAATGTTTATTGTAAAGTTAGTTACCTCATTTATGATGTATTGTAAAATTAGTCACATTCGACTTCGGGCCGAGTGCATCCTAGTGGTTAGCGTCGATCTGCAAGTACGATGTTCCCAATATCATCGCCGACAAAAAGTATTAAGTCCAGCTTTGGGGTGGCGGTCAAATTCAGCTATTTGGTCAGGCAATGAGTGCTATTGACTAAATGCCTTCCTTTTAGTTTAGCAATTCAAAATAAGGGAGAGATAATGCTTGAGTAGCTTTCCGCGAATATTCAAAAACAAACTGTTCGACCCGCGTGGTGTTTATGGCTTTTACAAGATGGGTAATTATAATTTAATAGTGATATTTAAAGTGTAGTCCTCAGAATAATGGTTGCATGTATATTAAAGTTACTTGAAAATTTCAGAACGTTTTCAACACTGTCCTGAGTGTGTCCTTGTAATTAGAGTATCGCATTGTGGTTTGATAGATATCAGTCAGACACGCTTTGTACTTATTATAGACGTCAAAAAGTCACGTGGTTATAGTTTACTCCGTCATATTGGACGTCAAATGTTTTGTTAACCAACGTTATATATTAAAAGAGTGGTATCCATAAAGAAATATATATATCAAGAAACTGAATAGCTATGTATACGCCATTGACAACGTGTAGAGCTTTACCGGATTATGGATTACTGTTGACTGCCAGAAGGAGTGTTTGATGTCTGAAATGGTGGCGTTGAACGAAACGAGAAGTTTTGTGACGTCATGTGCAAGACTGACAGTCAACTCGGACAAAGTGACGATTGCTCCCAATTAGTTTGCTTTCCCTCAAAATTAGGGGTTGTTATAGTCGAATCATAGGGGTCTCTGGCCTAGCCTTTTAGCTCATTGCATGCATAATGTATCTTTCAGGTGAACAAATAATTCTCAACAATGAATGACCCCAAAGGTCACGTGAAATAACTAGGGGTCTTCTTAAGATAATTTTGTATATTGCTAAGTTCAAAGAAACACTATTTTCCTCGGCCTGACGTCCGTCCCTTTAAGATATATCAAAGTTATCTGTAGATGGTTATTTACTAAATGCCCTTGGAAAAATATACAACATGTGATGCTTTTTATGTCAAATGTTCATGAAAAATACAAATCAGTACTTGTCTGACGTTCAGACCGATTGTGTAACTTACCCTCCAAATTCGGCCACTAAGTAGCCAAGGTCTTTGCTTTCATTGACCGCTTTTTTGCTTGCTTCGCAAAGATATCTTTGCATGCACTGTTCGTCTTTGGTCAGTATGGACTTTATGTAGCCCTGCAACATTGTCGCTCCAGCTAATCCTACGTCCCCCACTGCTCCTTGCAAACCCCGTGCACTTGTAGAGCGAGCCCGCTGACTGAAAGTTGCCTGCATCATATCAAGCAAACTCCTCAGAATATTCAAGACTTGCCGCGCAGTGGCCGAACTTTCGTCAGTGCTACCGAATAACAGTTTGACGATCGTATGAATGATATTTTTAGCAGAAAGGAACTGTGTAACATCGTTCTTTTCTTTGTCATATTTAGAAGAAAACTTTTCCTGGTTGTAGCGAGCATTTCGAGCAGTTTCTGTTGCACTTTGTACCTTCTTGACGTTTTGTTCGTTGCTAAGATCGGGTTGTGACTTGGCTATGGCTAAAACGAAGAAGAAGAAGAAAATTGTCGTCTTCATGCTTGCTCCTGAAAAAAAGTTAATAAATTTATTAACTAGAGTATATAAAATGTTATCTTAATATAAGTATGATGTAGGTGCAATAGAAAACACACGATATAACCTTATAATACTTCTTTTTTCAATTGCACAACCAGTTGCTAGGACAGAGCATATAATATTCGCAAAGTTTATTATTGTAGACGATGTTTTTAATACAGAGGTTTGTATAGTTGTTTGGTCAAAGTGAGGTTTGACGCCATATGATGAGCGTGTGGAATTCTACAGAATTTTAGAACAGTCTGAGCTGTATAAAACGACTTATGCTAGAGTAGATTACTATTGGTTTTTGAATATTTGAAGTAGTGGGTTATTGTTTGACTGAGTTTGTTAGTCAGTTCGGAGCTGTAAGTATTAAGTATGTGTTCTAGATTAAGTAATAAGAGTCATGCTGTACGTTTAACAAGTAAGCGAAATTATATTAGCGCCTACAATGAACTTTTACCTACAAGTAAACATTACTTCAGCTATCTTGTAAAACTTTTAAGTCGAAGAAATAAGACGCTTTCGTTATCATTAAGTGGACTAAAAGTTGAATTATTATTCTTTTATTGAATAATAATAATAATAATTAGGCCTAACAATAGACACCATTACAACATATCAAAATTATTAATATGACATTGATACAATACAAATCATATCCACGTAATAGTTATCTAATTGAAACACATTTGGTTATAATAGCCACTAATAGCTACTAATAAGGAAAATAAACTTAATGGCGTGCAAAACTAAAGAACTGTTTCTGAACATATAACTTTTTTTTAACAATTGTTATATTATTTGCTAAGAGGCTAACGCACGATAGCTATAAACTGTTGCGATATTTTCTCTCGTACAACTTGGTTGTGAAAGTAATAACAAAGTTGGGTAGTCTGTTCTGCTAGCTAACTTTTGGCATCAGACAATGACCTTAAAGAGGATGTTAGAGTTGAACATTTGACATAATACATTTATTTTTATCAGCCGGTGCATAACATTTTTACTTCGCAATACCCAAACAAAACTAAAGATTTATATTTTTATAAACAGTCTTTAATTGTTGTGCATCGTTATCTGACAGTTACGCTTCTATTAGTTTTTAGCAATGATTTTTGAAAGCATAGAATTTTTCGTGACTGTCAAGGTTCGATGGTTTGTCTTGTATAGTGGATTAAGCTTTGTGTCATGTCCGGGTGATGATGTATAAAACAAAATCCCATAATAACCATATCACTTGAAGGAATAAACCTGAAAACCCCATTAAAAGTGAGGAGGGATTATACCTCGTGAACCTGTATCTCCTACCAAGAAGCCTTGTAGTTAGAATGTGCTTTACTCACATTCGAATGGACTCTTTCTAGCCTTGGCATTGTCCCACATTCTAGAGTTCAACAAACCTTAACAGCTAACACACCCTTTGTGGAGTCAACTATGCGATGCTTGAGGGTTTGTTGTTAAACACTTTGCTCACGAGGTCACTTGTATCCGGTTGTGTGACCTAGTCTAGATAGGCGTCTTCCGTTCTACTGGGTTCAGAGCTTTTGGTTAAATTAGTTGCAATCTTGTCGAATCATAGATTATGGACAAGAAGTTTTCAATATGGTTGCTTAAATATGAATTGTAAATCTCACAAGCAACTTTTAAGTTATCCATTCCATAATTATTCATTTATTATGAACCACGACAGTGGTTCCATAATAGAGGTTGCAATGAATTGCACAAAACCCTAATAGAACGTTCGGGCTAAAAGCACCTTCAGTAGTAAAGACTCAGTTCAAACAACACTCTAAAATTTTTACTATTGACTGCTAAGGCTGTACACACAAAAATGCACGCATGTTAGATTTAGAGGAATAATAAAATCCGCTCAAAACGTCCCATTTGTAATTATTCTTAATCTCCTGCCAACCTACAACAAAAACGGACTGGTATATTGCACCCAAACCTTTCATAGGATACTAAATAAGGTACTGCGAAGGTCGTAGGGGTATTGACAAGTCGATTTATTTCTTCTATATTTTACATAAGCTAAGAAACATCATAATTCTAGTTATCATTACTCCTTGAAGTTAGCTTTCTTACAAATATCTGGTGTTCCTTTAAAAAGCTAAAGTACAGGGTGAAACAGTAATTACCAGCCAATAATAGATGAACATTACATGAATGTAATATGTAGATACTCAATGCTTTGTACACTATACAGTCGGTGTCTTTTAGGGAGCCAACCCTATATTATGTACGAAGTGAAGAGTAAAAAAAGTCCATACAAAATAATATTAAATTTTATAACACACATTCGTAGAATAATTACTTTAAAATACACGAAGATTCATTTAAAGCGATGTCTTAGATGTATAAGTTGTATTTGAGAAGGCTGCTTTTATACTGGTAAAATTTTATACACACTTAATGGAGTTGTGTCTTAGTCTGGGCATATGTCTGCTCATTGTTATGCATTATATAGAGAGAATTTAGTTACACAAAAACTATAAATGCTCACTATTTCCTCAAACAAATCTCCATCTGCAGCTTAACATTTTACATCTGACTAATACGATCAAATAATCAATAGCTACAGTAAATCATGTCCGGTATCAGTTAGCTACTAGCTATGTTTATTATCATTACAATGTACAAAGTTAGCTACCATATCAAGTAATCCGTTGCTCATAGTTAAACATAAAAAAAACAGCAAACAAGATAAGTAGAAAATTTAAAAACCTGAAAATATGGATCGTAAAAATAAAGTATGGAAACAAAGCTGGAGATAGAGTAGACATTATTTACTCAAACTACAAATCGCTATTTTGACTCTACCAAATGTAACTCTAGGTAATAGCATGGAATCAAAATAGGGTTTGTAGTTTGAGTAAATAATGTCTACAGTATCTCCAGCCTTGATTTCTTACTTTTTTTACGATCCCTATTTGCAAGTTTTTAAATTCCAATTTGTTATTTATATTGTTTAAGTACAAGCCGTTATATCAAAACGTTAACCTTTGGTTGAAAGACATAACTCAAGGCTCTTCATTTTTTACATGTAAACAGGGTTTCTTTATTATAACACACCTCAATGTGCGCTTGTAGTCTCCCCCCTTGTATTCAAACTCAAATCAACTAACTACTGGTCATTCTGTGACTTTGTTTTTACTTTGAACAGCAAGACAATATGGGAACCGAACTTCGGGTATAAGCTTATTTTAACCAGTTTCTTTACAGTAATAATAAACTATGTTATAATATATCCTGGTTAAATCATCCTAAAGTTACCGTTTTATTGCAAACAGTTATTTTGACTCATATCAGTGACAAATAAACTAGTAAAACAGTATTATTGAAATACAAAAAAATAAACGAAATTTGTGCTTGTAACCACACGGATTTGCCACCTGATTCTCAGTATACAGTTTTAATTACTATTATTAATGTAGTTAATTGAAAAAAGCGTGGTTATTCCATATTTCTCGAGACTACCTGATATGACAGGACGTCAATAGTGACGCGTTTTCTTAATTATTTTGTATATAGAGTAGCACTTTTTTGTCAATTTATATATATTATTTCCCTTTTCTTACTAAATGGAATATATATATATATATATTATTCCCCTTTTCTTACTAAATGGAATATATATATATATTTATTATTTCCCTTTTCTTACTAAATGGAATATAGACATACGTAAACAAGACTTTTAGTATAAGTTAGCATTACATTTCGTCCTTTCTGACACTGTATTGCTACACTTTATGTTAATATTTTTGGCCACGCTAGTTTTAGTTTGTTCATTGTTAAACGCAAAGCTACACAATGGGCCAACTATGCTCTGTCCATCGAGGGTATCGAAACCCGATTTTTTGCCTAATAGGCCAAGAGGGGGTCTAGTTTTAGTAAAGTACAACAGGTTGTAGTATCTAAAAACTATTTTTCATTCTGTCAAGTTATTACTGTATTAATATAAAGTTACTGATAGTGATTGGTATTACTTTTTAAACTATTTGATGATTGCATTTGTAAAATTATATTCCCAGCTCTAAAGTAACATTTTAATTGTGTAATAAAAATAAAAAGGCAAAATTTGTGAATTTCTTAGAAAGTATAGTCTTAGGCTGGCTATTTAACTCAAATTTTGCCTTAGTGAAATAAGTAAATTAGTTAAAAAATCAACCTTACATAAAGTAAAACTTCCAAACTATATTTTTTAACATTTTCCCTTTCCATAATATCAGGCTGGCTAATGAGCTCCAAGCTCGTTTTAGCAAAATAAATAAATGGGTTAAAAAAATATATCTGTCATTAAGTAAAGCTTCTGAACTATAATTTTAATGTTAACCTTTTTGATCACTCTGACTCTAAACATGATGTAATAATACAGTTGATGTTCATACCTTTGCTTTGATTGTAATCGTCACCGGCCAGAAAGAAGCATCCAAGATACAAATGCTCTGGATGACCCTTCGTTTCTTTTATAAGAGTGCTGGAGGCAGGGCGCTGAGTTCTATAGTGTCTCGTGCGGGTGCGCGTGTGGAGTGGCAGCCCATTAAGTATGTCCGTGGCCTGTACTATTGGTGAGATAATCAGTGCCACAAGGCATATCGGAACCCAAACACGGAAGCGTGTAGGTTTTCTATGACACAACTTGGTATTGAGAGTTATGTATGGTTTGTGACCGTATCGAGCGGGCAGGTAGCGCTGAGAAGTCACATGTGACTTGAGTCACAAAAGAGACAATGAAGCGTTTGAAAAAGGTTAATGCAGTTTTAAATTTAAAAATCTCGATTAAGTAAAAAGAAAATGTTGATTTTTTTTATCGGTTAGCTACAGCTATCTGCGCTCTGTCCACCGCGGAGAATCGAGAAAGTCTGAGGGCTTACAACGCCAAATATGTGGTTTCGATACCCGTGGTTGGCAAAGCAAATGTCTAGTGGTTAGGGAATTCGACTCGCAATCTGCGATTCGCGGATTCGAATCCTGGCACCGAACATGCACGTTCTTAGAGCTGTGGGGGCATTATAATGTGACAGTCAATCCCACTATTTGTTGGTAAAGAATAGCCCAAGAGTTGGCGGTAGGTGATGTTGACTATGTGCTTTTCCTCTAGTCTGTCACTTCAAAATTAGGGACGGCTAGCACAGATAACCCTTGAGTAGTTTTGTGCTTAACAACAAACAAACAAAATATAATTAGCGAGAAATACAGGGAAAATGGCAAGGAATCATGAAGTGATCTATTGTTGTTTTGTTTTTCATCCAGTCTATTTCCAGTCAACTAACAGGTCTAGAAGAGCATCACCCAAAACATGTGGGTAGAGCTCTATCTTTATAATCTGGACAATTATAATTAGTCCACCTACTCAAGCAGGATAGGTTTAGAAGAAAGATATTTTACCATGTAAAAGAGACAAGACAATCCGTACTATGAAAATAGTAACTTTACTGTTGAGTATTTCACATATGTTTCATGAAGAAATATCTTATACTTAAGATATGCATAGACTTACTGATAATGTTTTCCACGTGAATCGACTTATTAGCACTTTGATTTGTTACCAAATGTCAACTTACAATTTAAAATTTTAGAAGTAGATATGCCACTGCTAAATGTTTTGAGAAGAGGTTCTATGAAGTCTAGTTAGTGTTCATTTCTGAAATGTGGTTATATAATAATTCAACTTTTCCTTCTTCCGGGTTCGAAGCCAGTATACAAATTATATTGTTACGACAACGGAAGTCATGCGACG
>NW_013666164.1:367499-368612 GCF_000517525.1 Limulus polyphemus | reverse complement strand
GCAAATAAAGCGGAGATAATAATTGCAGATAGATAGAGATAGAGGCAGATAATTGAGTCAAGTGAGCGGTAGTGACGGTAACATAAAGTGTGTGTTTTGTTATCGAGATTGCAAACGTATTGACTGTGGAATTTACGTGTATTATATAGTTGTATCGAGAAATAATAAACTAGTTTTAGTTAAGAAAGGACTTGTATCGCTGAAGTTCTTCGGAAAGAATTTTTATGGGAAATTAACAAACGACCACGGAACGTAACAATATGATGACAAGCAAAACTCTTACCAAGAGTGTTAAATGGTTAACACCTTCATTAATAACTGTTAGTAAAGTACTGATTTTTAGCCACCAGAATTTCCGCTACTAAACATGTCCCGTCCTCGGACGACTACTAACTGAGTGCTAATTATAATTTTGTAATCTCAGTTTGCATGACGCCACTTCTTTTGCAACATTCATAGACAGTCCCTGATTAGGGCTGCGTCACAGTGTGTTAAGCCTTACGCTTTTTCTTTAGCCTCTCTCTCGTTAATATCCACATAATGTACTACAAAATATATATATTGTTAATCATTTATGCTGATATGGAAGGTAGAAGAGAATTCTTTACTAACACACCCAGGCTCTGCAGTACTTACACCACATCCAAGATATACTGCTATTGATACTGACTCTTACTTCAGGCTCTCCAGTTTTTCTACTATAACAAATTCTTTGCCATTGGACCTATCGATTCGTGGATGTTTTCCTTTCTCTTTCGTGAAGTACTCTCTGTGTGTCTCTTCGCGACGAAGGAAAATTACTTAATTTCCGAACATCCCGGGTTTTCAATCCCAGATTCCTACTACATCAGTTCAATATATATCATTATTAGTCTAGAAGTGCAAACTTTATTGTTCCATTTACATCAGTATTAATCAAGCACTGAAAACTGTATTGCTCTATATCTCTCCGTAATTAAAAAAAAAACAACGATGTTGATCAGTCCCTGGTGTATGCATGCTAGCTTAAATGGAAACCCAGTGTTGCGTCAGCGAGGACACGTGACTCGTTCTCTCGAACCTTCGGGAATTGTCGGGAGATTACTAGATATAGGGTAGTCTGGTATATATAAG
>NW_013666164.1:365298-366593 GCF_000517525.1 Limulus polyphemus | reverse complement strand
GGAGACGTAACACCACTATTCCTATTTGCTAATTTTACAATGGTACTTTTACGTTTATACGAGTGCAAAAGTACGACGTTTATAACAATAATTTTAAAGACAGTTGCATCAGTAACATGAACAAATACCATAGGAAATATATTAAGTTAATTCTTTACCTTTACGTGGCTTGTAAATAACGCAATACCATTACACATCAATACAAATTCCAACAGGCGCCTAAAAATCGACAATTAGGCCTAAAGTTTAAATACGTTACTCTTAGTACGCGAAGCACGAATTTACCCACTTTATAATCTATGGTAATTAAATAGTCACTATTACAATTTCATTTATTTTCAATGCTCTACAGCTAACACATTACCCGGAAAAAAATTACAGATTTCAGATGATAATACAAATGCAATTCAGACACATATACACACACACACAAAATTTCAAAAAACACATGACTGTAGTTGATTTTTACACTTCTTGATACCATAATTTAAAAAATTCACTACGTCTCCGTTTGTTAATTAACTTTCCGTAACTTCGTTCCGACGAAACTTTAGCGGCACAAGTCCTTACTTAATAAAACTGGTTTATTCTTTCCGAATAAAACTTTACGATACACTTATTTTCAATATTCGCGCTAAAACAAACACTATAACGAACGAACGTTAACTTCAACAATACCCTGTGACTGCAGTTCAATTACTCACTATCTACACACACACATTAGCTTATTCCCCCGTCACGTTGTCACCCTCTTTTATATACCAGACTACCCTATATCTAGTAAATACTAGAGCATTCGCCAAGGTACGGGATAGTTCTAGAAACGTGGTGTCACACTAGTCATGTGACTCGCTGACGCAACACTATTTTATAACTATTATACGTTTTTAACTATCTCAATACAGGCGCCTAAGTATCGACAATTAGGCCAAAAGTTTAAATACGCTTCGTATCTGAAGCACGAGTTTATCTGCTAGGGGACTAAAATATCACACCATTTCCGTTATTGGTAGTAGTGGACCCGACGCTTTGTTAATACTTTAGCAGAAAGTTAAAAAGAGTTGATACTGTTACGTCTCCGTTCGTTAATTAATTTTCCGTAAATTCCTTCCGACGAAACTTTAGCGACACAAGTCCTTTCTTAAATAAAACTGGTTTATTCTTTTCGAATACAACTTTGCAATACACTTAATTTCCACAGTCGCACTATAACAAACGCTATAATTCACAACGAACGTCTCACGTGCTCGACTCAACAATATTCTCTCTCTGTCTACAGTTCAATTACAGGATTC
>NW_013666164.1:361139-364298 GCF_000517525.1 Limulus polyphemus | reverse complement strand
AACAATATGTTATTAGGGACTCCGTAACCACTACAGCCATAGACCTACAAGCAAGCAACATGGTGCATAGATAGTTTAGAAAAATGTGTTTAAACTGTACATGAGGTTTCTAACACTTAGGGTTAGAGCCAGTAAGTGAGTCGAATCAGATTCGCTGTCAAAGTGGCTGACCTACTGCCGCACTTCACTTTATCCTAACAGATTTTAATCGCAAGAGTTTAGTTAAAGGGGTTGTTTTTATTCTGGTTGGTTTTCAGTGCTTTCACAGCTTCAAAAGGTTACTTTTCATCCAATGGCTCTACTAATAGTGTTAGATGTGTAGAAGTAACCAAAGTCTTGCAATCTTTAGCATGAACACGTAATCCTGTAGTATATATAATATATACTGTATATACAATAACAACGAGTAACACTACTGACTGATTTTCAATTTCATATATATTTAAACTATATCAGGTTCAAAATACTAAATTTCAGTATTACTCCATAATTGATACCTTGAGCAAATCTCCAGTTTATTGGTGGACCTCTCCGACAGTTGTAACGTCAATCCAATTCACCTGGATAAAACACACTACAAAAACGATCCTGCTTCTTTGCTGAACTAATTCTAACGTCTTATAAGAAAAGGCTTTACAACTAATTAATACATTCCATTTCTTCGAGAAATTAGTCTCAATCACTAAAAAAGAAACTGGGTCACTGGTAAATATGAACTTTACTTCATTTCGCAAACCACTAATCTTGTTCCATTTTCGTAGAACTGCTCAATTTTTAAACTGCCATAGTATACGTAAATTCTTTTATGGAACTTTTTGGATTTACAGGCATAACAGGAATTTCTCTATATTCTTCTGAAACTTTACATCATCCTCTCCTCCAAATGGTTAACTAGTCACATGCACTGTTGCTAATTTAGTCGTCTTCCAACAAGATCTAGTTCTTTTAATTTTTTCTATTTGGTAAAAAACTCCATTTAGACATTGGTTGGAAATTTAGTTGTATAAGTTGACTCTTTGTTATTTACTTCGATACATAGTTTTTTCAGAGCACATTGAGATAGTATTGAAGTTATCGACCCGATAAAGTGGTTGTGAAGCGTTTTTCACTATGGTGCCATTCAACCTACATTTGTCCTCATGATGTCACCCTTCGGCCCTCACCTCCCTGAAAACACCGATGCGATGCGTAATATTTTTATGATAAAGTATACGTAGTAAACTCAGCTATCAGAAGCTTGATTAATACTGATACTAGGGGTAAACATGTGCTTCGCGTACGATGTATGCGCTAAAATTATTTTATTTCTGAAACATATATATATAGACACGATTGAATCCTCGATTTCCCGCATATGAAGATTGTGCTGTGCCGTAAGAGCCAGAAGCCAAAGATTCTGTTCCACATATGCAGGATTATTAAGTGGAATACAATATATACATATATATATATATATATATGAGAAAAATATATGTTTGAAATCTATAAATCCTTTAAATAATGTTGTTGTTGTATTATGTAGTTGGACATGAATGAAACAAAAACCTACCAAATATAATATGGAGTTGTATTTAGATTTAAAACAAAAAAGTGCAAAAACATGGAATGACTATAAAGAAACAAGTATTAGGAAAACTTTTGTCTATTGAAAGCTTTGTGTTTGAATAAAATCTCAGATTTCATCATTATACCTTTCCTTTAATTAACTGTTACGACAGCGGAAGTCAAGTGACGCTGGTAACACGTGATGAGTTTCTAGAAGGATCATGAAGGCTCGAGTGTTTGCCAGACGCCCTCTATTCTAATATATAAGCCCGCCAAATAAAGTGGAGATATAATGGCAGATATAGAGACAGATAATTGAGTCAAGCGAGCGGTAGTGACCGTAAGTAAAGTGCGTGAATCGTTGTGAATTATAGCGTGTGTTCAAGTGACTGTGGAAATTTTGTGTATTGCAAAGTTGTATTGAGAAAGAATAAACTAGTTCTATTTAAGAAAGGACTTGTATCGCTGAAGTTTCTCGGAAAGAAATGTTACGAGAAATTAACAAATGGCCAGAGACGTAACATAACTTTATAATACTACTTTTATTACTATTTTAGAATAGAGTAACATTTTATGATGGGAAATTCTGGTTCTCATTTATTTGCCAGTGAGGAAGCCAGTTATGTATGGACTATATTCTATATCTAAAGCCGAGACGGCTTAGGCCGATAATCAGCCAAATCAAGTGATATGTCATCCCTATCCTTATCTTCCATCCCTATCTTATTTGTTTACTTTTTTATAAGATGACGTACATTGGTTGTTAGGTAATACGGTGTATTATAAAGCTTTATAAATTTTGCATATAATAAAATAGGTAGTCAAAGATCATGAAGAATGTTTTGTTCTATCAAATGATGATAAAATTATAGTTACTGCTAGAACTAGGTAGGCTTTAGGCCTGTTAAATAAAGATGATGATGAACGAAAATAATAAATCTCGGTTTGGCTATTCGCCAGTTTTCGACTTTGGAACGCTCTGGATAGCTGAAAAGCGGCATATACACCGGAGATAGAGCAACTATGCTAGGTAGCTTTTCATATTGTTGTGTCAGCGAGATCACGTGACTATTCTCACACCCTCTGCTTTCTAGAACTATCCTGTACCCTGGCGAATGCTCTAGCATTTACTAGATATAGGGTAGTCTGGTATATAAAAGAGGGTGACAACATGACAGAATAATAGTGTGTGTGTAGACAATGAGTAATTGATCTGCAGTCAAAGTATTATTGAAGTTAACGTTCGTTATAGCGTTTGTTTTAGCGCGACTGTTGAAAATAAGTGTATCGGTAAAGTTATATTCGGAAAGAATAAACCAGTTTTATTAAGTAAGGACTTGTGTCGATAAAGTTTCGTCGGAACGAAGTTACGGAAAGTTAATTAACAAACGGAGACGTAACAAATTGGTGTCAGAGAGTGGGACAGAAAAAAAAATGGAAACGAGAAGCGGCAAATCAAACTACAGCCTAGCAGACTTGATGGTAGCAATACAAGAACAGCAAAAGAAACAAGAAGAACGAGAAGAGAAATTACAACAGTTGTTAGAGGAAAAAGAAAAGAAACAAGAAGAACGAGAAATTAAACAAGAAAAGAAACAAGAAGAACGAGAAATT
>NW_013666164.1:327292-360227 GCF_000517525.1 Limulus polyphemus | reverse complement strand
TGTCGTTAAAGTTTCGTCGGAACGAAGTTATGGAAAGTTAATTAACAAACGGAGACGTAACAATATCTAGTTTCTGATGACATGTAGAGAAGAAACTCCAGATGACTTTTGCATAGCTTTAATACGGGCATCCAGTGCCATCCCTATATAGAGAGTGCTAGCACACTTTCCGTTATCTCTGCACACAATTTTTTTTTTTTTTGTATAAGCACCTTTTCTTTCCAGATAATTGGTTTCTTTGAATAAGATCTTGGAATTTTTTCTTGATCGAGTTCTTGATAAAACGACATTATAAAGTAGTGATTTTTTTATAATTACTGTATTATGAAATGTAAGAATCAATTGTCTTTGTTTCTCTGTATTTCACTTATTTTCCTTCCCTAATGGTATCAACTCTTTTTTAACTTTCTGCTAAAGTATTAACAAAGTGTCGGGTCCACTACCTCCAATAACGGAAATGGTGTGATATTTTAGTCCCCTAGCAGATAAACTCGACATTATTCCTGTTTCCTGTTGTTGTTTTGTGTTAAGCATGCACAATGTTACACAATGGGCTTATAATGGGTTAGAATGGAAACCTTGGTTTTAGTGTTATAAGTCTTCAGATTTAACGCTCAACTATTTTGGGGCTACTTTATTATTCCAATTAATTTTATAACTACCACAAGTGGGGTCCGTACCCCTTAGAACACGCGCTCATGGTACCTGAACACGCATGTCAAGTTTGATCCCATTTTACATTGACATAGCTTGTGAGAGGGGTATGAAAACCGTCAACGAACATACTCATTCTTTTAGCCGTAAGTGCTCGTATTATAACGCTATTCGTTGATAAAGAGTGGCCCAACAGTTGGCGGTGGGTGGTTTTGACTAGCTGCCCTACTTGTTGTTTATCACTTCAAAATTAGGGACAGCTAGTGCAGATAGCCCTCGATTAACTTGTGAGAAATTCAATGAATAAACAAACAACTCCCGGAATACCACAAGTCCACCTACTTAGTCCGGTCCTGCTAGCTCCAAAACTGTGGGAAGAGTTCGCAGGCAAACAAATATATTCACAACACAAAACGTGAATTAATATAGGATACTACCCCATATAGCTAACTCAACTGTCCTCCTTTGCTTTCTTGCACCACTCTGACATGACCCTTTTACACGTGTCACACTACATACCTTCTTTGAAACATGATTGCTTCGATTCTCTCAGGATTTGTGTACGCACTTCCGCTTTTTACCTATCTACTCCCGATGAATAACAATTTTTACTGTCTTTTTACTGAAGAATGGATAACCATTATTTTTCCAAATAAATTTGAAATAGTTTAGTATTAACAAGTATTTAGTAAAATAGCTAACTGGTGCTCTTACCTAGACTGCATGATTTATTTACTTGTACACCTGAAGTAAAATTTTTCTTCTTTCAAAGTAGGATAGAACGCATGCGCTTGAATATCTCGGCAAGGACCAAGGAGTATGAGTCAATAGTCATTCTTATTATGCTAGGTTTGGATAAATAATTTATTATTAGCATATTATATGCAAGATTATATTTATATAATTAATACCTGCTTTAATTTTTACGAATATCAGAAAAACCGTATCCAAACTGAACGAATATAACTTGTAATATATTTAATCACTAAGTACTGACGTCATATGAGGCTACGACTGATACTTGTAGTACGTTAGTAGAAGTATTAGTATTACAATTTTACAAGGATCGAAGTAAATCCAAATAGAAAAAATCAACTTCCTTTTAAATTTAAATTAAACTCCACAGACCTAATCGGGCTAAATCACAGTAACGTTTTACGTTATTTCAGTGCTAGTGTAGAATATATAGGTTTAAAAGTTTAAACCTATAATTATAGAGCGCAAGCTCCCAGTTTTAAGTTACAACCTACCGATGGGAACATCAGTATTTAATATTCAGATTGTATTTTCGTTGACATGGAAATACATAGTGTTTATAAGTATAACCCTATATGTCATTCCTGCCTATTGTAACGACAATAGTTATTACGGAAGTAATTTTTTAACTAACCGAAACTCGGAAATTTCACATGGCCCAGGAGAACGATGTTTTTGTAAGGTAGGTTTTCTTATTTATATCTTATTAAAACATATAATTTTTAATTTATTTATCGACTATGTTATTTCATATTTGTATCATAAAAAATTAAACTGCTAGAATAGCAGTAGTACTTCTACTAGTACTGGCAGTAGCAGTGGTACAGGCAAGAAAGGAAATGGGTTTTAGGAACTAGGTACACGCTTAGACGGAGCAGTGGGATGATAGGTATAAAAAGGCAAATAGAAAAGATAGGAGGTTTGTATTTTATATTCAAGTTTTTCAATATCAATAATTTGAGTTCCTAATTCATAAGAAACTTTAAACTCTGTATTTGGACATCACAAACATATAATTTGAACCAATGCTGCATTCAACATTCCATGTGACACCCAAAAATCAATATTTAGGTGTGTTCTTTTAATGTTTACTTTTAAATTAAGAAATTAACTAATGAATTTTACAAACATTTGAATTATAATCTACAATTTGATACCAAACTTATTGATATAAATTCATAAAATAGTAGTCCAATAAAATTTTGAATGCAAGTCAACAAACACAATGACATGGCCTTTGACCCATAATGATAGGATTAATAAACATCTTCAGTAATACTAAACTAGACCAATGGGAAAAATAATACAAACTGTGAACTTGGTACACTGCATGTACCTCCATTTCCATCACTGGGTACAGGTGCAGAAGTACTAATTACTAGTGTCTCATAGTTAATGTACACTGGGCATGTACATGAAATATTACTAATATATTAATAATACTAATTCTGTGTTGTAACAAGTAACAGTAAGTGAGTAACATTAACAGGTAAACCTCGCAGTCTGAGGGAATTTTATTTGGTAATGAAGAAAAACTTTAATATAAGTTTAACATAACATCAAATGTACAGCATTGGCTAATATTGTGTTTAATAATAGATTATATTAAATGTTTGAATAAATACAATATTAACTTACAATAACTTAAGCAGACAAAATAAATAATTTTTAACTGCATGTATCACATATAATAAGGTATGATAAAATAAAATTCTTGGACTTGAGGTTTAAAAAATATTAAAATATTTCATATTATTACTGTACAGGTAATCTTGTGAGGATGTGACACACATACTTGCACAGAATAAACAGAACTGTCAGAACTTTTCAAGCCATCTCCAAGCATTATTAGTCTCAAAGTGGATTCCTTGTCATCGAATTTGAATGCTGTGAAATGTCATACTATTACTATGTATTTACACACAGAGTCAATGGATTTGTAAAACTTTTAACTTAAAGTTTGTTTTTTTTGAGGATGTGAAGCAGGTGCTTCACAGTCTAATTTTTATATTATTAACATCATTGTCTAAGTAGATGCACAATGAAAATGTAAAAGTGTAATGTTTGCACATGAAAGCAGTGAAAGTATACAAGATGTTCTTCCTATAATATTGCAATTCCTTTTTTTTTGTTTTAAAATTTAATTACTTTAACATAACTTACATAAGTATTTTATAAAATCATTAAAGGTTTGCATTTATCAGCCTAAATGTTGAGAAACATTTAGTGTCACAAAATCAGGATAGTAGAGGTATCTGCATCTATCTCTTTCAAGGCTTGAACCCAGGGCCAGAGCTGTAATAAGTATCAGTAAAACTTAGGTGGTGATCTGTAATTGTGACTAATATAAACACAATCAAAGTTAGTACTGCAATAAAAGTAGAAGACAATTAAATTTTTTAAATTTGGATATATATTTTTTGGTATAATTTGAACATATCAACACTGTTCATAGTTGTTTATGACAGGTGCATACCAATTTCTTTATCAATTGTTTATAATAGGTCTGTGCTTTTTGCTACTTTGTTATAAATGTTTTCAATTACAGTATCTGGGAATGTTGTAACTGTCGTTATTAGCAGTCCTGGTTAGATGTATTTAGTTATCAGCATTTTTAGTAAAAGTAGATAGAAAAGAAAAGATGTTTGCTAGTATATTTGAAGTAAATGGAACTAGAGAGGTAAAACTGAAGAGGATAAGTGTGTTTTAACTGTATAATTGAGGACAACTATGTGGAATGTGTTAACATTTCTTGGAAATATGCAATGTTCCAGTTAAATCAACCTACAATTAAAAAAAATAGCATTACAGAGCTTCTTGGTAGATAATTTTAATAATTCTAAAAGATGGAGTTCTGTACCATTTTTGTGGAACAGATATTTTGCTGTGCCTGTACTTTATTTTTCTATAGAAATTTAGGATTTGAGTTCCTTAAGATGAATTGGTTTAAATTATATAAAGTGCATTTTTTTTAGCCTTTTTTTGTTTACATGTGTTTTCATTCTAATGTTTTATTTTTACTTTACCATACACACAGAAACACAAAAAGCAATATTTATTGTTATCTCTTACTTAACATTCATGTATTAAAAACTATTTTTAAACCCTTCAGACTTTTAAGAAAACAAGCTATTCAGAAAAAACATTTAGTCATGATATGCTGTTGTGTTGCTTTTTTTAACCACAGTTATTATAAATAAATAAAAAACTTATTTTTTGTTTACTTAACACTTAACACATTAATTGTGAATGTTTTTAGTGTATTTACAGAATTTTATTCTTCATGACAACTAAAATTTTCCTTGTAACATCTATACCAGATATTAAAAATATATACGAAACCCCATCTATTATTTGATTCACCACTTGTGATCAGTAACCCTAAATTAGTACTGCATATTTTTCAAATCCTACATAGATATAGGATTGGTATAGTGAATTAAAGACAATTAAAATACAATACATGTACCTATAATAGATGTAGCAGTATTTTACAGTAGTAGATTTAAAGGGTTATGGCTATGATATGAAAAAAGGTGAGTGGTAAGTTGAATTTCATAATCAATTAATCGTTGGACTTATTGATAATTTATTCTCACATGATGTTTGGATAGTTGAAATAATTAAAAATAGTAATAATTGGAAACACTAATTTCAATAAGTAGATTATTTTCATGAATTGTGACACTGGTTGATTAAGCTGAACCAACTTGAATTAATCAAAAATAATGAGAAATTATAATGATAATATTTTGAATATTTTGATAATTGAAAACAGTAATAATAAAAAACACTAATTTTGATCAGTTGATTATTTGTATGACATTAATCACTTTAATTGTAATTTTGATTAATCAGTTATTTTATGTGACATCATTCAATGTAATTGATGCTCATAGATAATTGATTATGTCAATTTATTGAGTTAATGACACAGCTCTAAATATGAGTGTGGTTGTTTTTACATAACAATTTTTTGTCTTTATTAACAAATATAAAATTTATAGTTGCCATATTTTCAACTGTACCTAAGAACATTGATCCTGATCACATTAAAGTAATTATTTCTTTAGGAGTTGAAATTTATAATGAACTTTGTAGAGGTTTTGCTAAATTTGATAGATATTATAATAAGTTTATTTCTTCCAGTTTGTATATGATATTAACATTTTACTTATACTCACGTACTTTTCCAAGCTGCAGTATTTTTCTGAGTACAAGGAAGTAAATGTCTCATGTAAAAACATTTTGGCATCATTTTAAGCTTTATTTCATTTGTAGTTTTTCCTCGTCTTTATAATACTAGGTTTGATCAAAAAAAATAAAGATTTCCTCTGTTAGTAATGATTAATTCCTAGAGCTTAATGCACTTTGCCTTCTAACAATAATAATTTAAGGTGTTGTAATAGTAGCTAAAGACTGTGACACACAAAACCTTTATGTAACTGTAGAAACCACATATCTAGACTGAATTGTTTTACTAGATCTTTTAGTATATTTCTAATGAATTGTAAACTTTCTAGGGACATTGAATTCACTTAAGATTATAAAGCATGTAATAAACATATAAATACACATGCATAGCAGTACTTTTTTGACAGTTGTTTTACTCAAATATTTCTTAAATATCCTCTTAAGATTAAGATATCCTGCATAGTTTAATTTAAATCATCATAATTCTGGTACTTTGATAATAATTATCCAGAAAAGTATTGTAACGTGATGTATTAATGAGGTAGAAGCTAATGAAATGGTTAGTTTGTGAAAGAGTAATTTGTGGACCTTATTCCACTATTTTTTTCTGTTTGTATAAAAGAAAAATGGAAGTAACAGAAATGATAACATTAAATGTGTTTGATATAAACAGTTCATTAACAATGCTTTGAAGTTTAAGTTGAAACATTAACAGCTTTGTCTACAGCAGAAAGCACAGTAGTTAAGTAATTGAAAAATTCAAAAATACTTTAAACCCTCTACTCATTAACTTTAGTCTCCACTGTAGTTAAAAGCTACTTACATATTTTTTTAAACTATTATTTTTATGCTTATAGAACTTTGCATTCTTCAGGTTGTAGTTACATGAAATCAGTTTTAAGGCTTCATTAAACTTGGTGATAAGAGAGATTAAGATGTCATTAGGAATTCTACAGTAACTATGTCTTAATCCTCCTTGCCACATATTACATCTGAGATTGAAGTTACAATGACTACTTGTTCTTTTATGACCATTAGTATTGGTCATATTTTTGCATTTTGTGTATATGTTTTCTCTCAGTACTTCTTTATTCTGATCCCATTAAATTTCTGGAATTGTATTTATGTCTACTGTTCTTTATTACCACCCCTTGTTCTAATCAACAGTTTCCAATCTCTGTTTCATTTGTATATTTGGACTGGTTCAAATAATTTAGTAGTGTTATTCAATTCGGGACTGTAAGAGTGCTTAGAGAAGCCTCTCACATGGGATGAATTGCTGAAAAATAAATCATGATGGTTGCAACCAAAGATGAAATTCTCAAAAAACAAGTAGAGGTACTCAGCTGGGTGAAGTGGACCTGTTTTTGAAAAAAAAAAAATTGTAAACACAAAAACCAACAATCCAGCTCAAATAAGTTTTGGTACTATTACCACCTTAAAAAATAAGTTCTGGTACTCAGTACCAGTGAGTACTGGCTGAATGTCATCTGTGGCTGTAACAAAACACAAGTGTAAGTTAGACAAGTGTCTTTTGCAGTGGAAAGAAGTGTTAATTTCATTTTTTCCTAACTAAGAAAAATACATGTTTATTTAGGTGTATTTTGGTAGTTAGTAACTGTATACTGGCAAATGTAACAGGATTTGAATGGTTCAAGAGAATGCTTAATGAATATTTTAAAAATAAAGGCTGGATATAGAAAGATGGGCATTTGATGAAATGAATGGGTCAACCTCAAATATTTTATGTAAAAGTGCTAATCCTATAACTTAAACAAAGATTACATACCACCATGTAGGGGCTAATGATGTAGGGAAAGGTAGGTCAGAGGAGCTAATTATTAAGTACAAGTGGTTGATAAAGGCATCTAAAGGAAAGGTTCATTACTTAATTGTGTCAGGGATACTGCCAAGAATTAATTGTGGAGATGAAATTAAGAACAGATCACAAGGGCTAAGTGCTAAGCTTAGGTTAATGTGTAAGGATGAGCAGATAGGCTGGTTGGACTTATGGGATCAGTTCAATGGGAGTTTTTTTGGAATGGATGGTTTACATTTAAGTAGGGTAGGGGCTATTTGCAAAGGCTATTAACTAAGCTGTAAGGGAAGATTTAAACTAGGACTAGATAGTAGTGAGGGCCAGGATAAACTAAATGCCAAAAAAATAAGATGCACCCTCCTGACACATGCGACTCCCTCTATTCGATTCTACCTGCTCTTGGTTGTTTCATTGCCTTCAAGGCATCTTTCCATTGGTTCTTCTTCCTGCTGTTTTATTCCCTGGCACCACTCCACTGTTTTTGACTTTTTACTTTCTCCCTTACCCTTTGGGTTTGGCTTTTGACTCAATTGACCTTTTCTTACTTGTCTCCTTTTTCCCGGTAATCAATTTCTGGTGTCTTCACTCAGATTAGGCACCTTCCCTTTTACCTGTATCTCACCCTCATTGTACGTTGGAGATACTTCTTCTGTCAAGCACTGGCACTACACCTCATACATTTATTTCCCATTACCTGCTTTGGGTAGCTGTTTCTTCCTCATCTGGGTGCCGTCTTCCACTTGTCACCATCCTTCACTATTCATTGAGACTGTGACTGGGTAAGATACCTTTTTGTATATATACCTCTTCTTTTTCAGAGGCATATCTATTTATTTCTTTATGGATCCTACTCTGTGGCAAGTGGTGCCTGTCCAGGTATGCTTAGACCAGTTACATCTGCACTGTAAGGCCATGTTGACTTAACAATTATAATTTCCATGACCACTAAATGCACACTGTTGAGATGGAGTATTCCACAAGATCGCTCGTAGGTTTTCCTCGCAATATATTTGCTTAATTCATATGCCCATTTCAAACCATACTAACCCATGGACTTCATGGGTAAAGTAGAAGGGGATAGCTGCCCATCCCTGCCATTTCTTAGATTGAATAAATCAGGAGTGGTCTGCTTTTTAAAATTGGGTTTTCATGGTCTCCTGTTGCACTGTCTATGGTGTTGACATTCCTCCAGACTCTCCACTGCATTTCTCCCCCCCTTTTTCTTCCAGTGGAGTATGAGAGTCCTTACCACTTTCAAGTTCCAAACCACTGGGGTGGTGGACCATGGACACATCCTCCTGAATGTGATAATGATATACAATACAAATAATGATAAAACCATTCAGTTGACAGTAGAGCGGTGGTGTTCTGCTGGTGTAGATGACGAGATGTTCTCCAGTCTGATGCTCCATCTGTGTATGGGTTTATGTGAGGGGATGTTGTAGCTTTGTAGTGAGCAGTCAAAATTGCAGTTCACCCATTCGATTGGGATCCCTCATCCTACCCCCACATGACTGTTCCCAGTGGCTGGGTTTTGGATTCAGAGCTGAACCAATCAAAATAAGTTCTCAAACATGTATTATAGGTGTCTCTGTTTCCTCACTCAATTATACTTTTGTTCCCTCTACCTGTGTTGTGGGTCACGGTGGTGGAACTTGCAGATTAATACAGTTCTTCCTCTTATGCTATCCTTTATGACTTTCTTATACTGAGGATGTTATTGCACTGGGAGCAGTTCCTTTCGGATTGGTTTTGAGTGAGATAGTTTACATTACAGAGATGTCTTTACCAATCGTCTGGATATCGGGTTCCCGGATCAGTCAAACAATCGTGGCTGGGTTTTGGATTGTAGTTGATTTGCCGGCTGTATGATCCTCTTTCCTACCTCCACATGGATATCAGTTCCTGATGGCTGGGTTTTAGATTTTAGTTGACTTACTAATGGTATGATCCTCATCCTACCCCTGTGTGGATGTCGGTTTCTGGCAGCTGGGTTTTGGATGCAGTTGACTTGCCATGTACAATCCATCACACCTTAGCCATTCAACACCTAGAGGTACATCCTTTTATTCTCACCCACATTGATGTCCTCTATGGGATTGAGATTCCAATATCATGTGGTTTGAATCCATATCCAACCATTTTTCTCTCCAATTTGGATGTGCTCTTCACAATTTCTGCCCATGTCTGCGACACCTCTTTCCACACTGGGCAAATAGTATACCTGGTACAGAAGTGGTGTGGTCTCTCATGTATGATTCTCTACTGCAAGGATGTACTCTTTCAGGGTATCTTTAGTATGCTTTCGAAGGGTGCTTCTTTCTTTCCCTTGCACCGGTCCCTCCACCTGTTCGATGTAGGATTCTAGCTATTTATCTGAGAAGAGGTAATGTACCATATCAGAAGTTATAATTTTCCTGTACTGAAAATGAATTTGCAGTAGGTACTTACCTAGGTTAGGGCACTCAACTCGCAATCTGCTGGTCGCCTGTTCTAATTCCCATCTCACCAAACATGCTCATCTTTACAGTCATGGACCATTATAATGTGATGGTCAATCCCACTATTCGTTGGTAAAAGAGTAGCCGAATAGTTGGCAGTGGGTGGTGTTGACTAGCTGCCTTCCCTCTAGTCCTTCACTGCTAAATTAGGGATAGAGAGTACAGATAGCCCTTATGTAGCTTTGTGCAAATTACCAAACAAACCAAACCACACATACTTCCCACCCTTCCTCCCCACTGAAAACTGGAGCTTCCATTTTCTGCCAAAACTTGATGTGATAGTTTGGTAGTATCGAATAGAGGGAGTTGCATGTGTCAGGAGGGTGTGTTGCACTCGTATTGGTGGAGGGTTGTCACATGATGATTTGCATGCGAGACATAGTTGATCCACATTGATCTTGGGGTATGTGGGAGTTCAAGGCTTGTGGCATGCGAAACAAATTTGCATATAGCACCTATCGGAAATACATTTTCAGTATAGAAAAATTATAACTTTAGCAGTTGCTTGAGGTAGTTGCATATTCTGAATACACCCATCCCTCAATATATGGAATAGATTCATTCTTCAACAGTTAGCTGTATAATGAAATTCCATATATCAAAACCAATTTTTCCCAAAGACTCCCATTATATAATTGGAGATGCATTCCTACAGAAAAAATTTCAAACCCAAGACCTAATAAAAACAATGAATGTTAAAGAATGTTAAGAATGTTAGAGAACCTGTTCTAAACATATATTTAACATAAATTGAATAATGTTAGGATAAAATATTAATATTACTAAATATGAGACGTAGAAATAAAAATAATGATATGTGAATATCAATGAAATAATAATAATATTTTAAACAGTTACCAGAGGTTGCTTAATTGTTGTGTGAGGTGGTTTTGCAATGAGATGTTGGGAAGTTACTTGGAGGGAGAAGAAGGGACAGTACATTTACAAACAGTAACCATTGATATTAGGTAATAAGATTAAAAACCTAGTCACATGAAGCAAGAACCAAAATAAAAACCTCTCACTGTGGATTGTACAGATTCATCGACTATAAAATTTTATAATTTATAAGTTAAAGATTCAAAATTCCATAAAAAATTAATTTTAGCCTTCCATATAATGAATTGTTTACAGATTTATGTATAATGAGTTTCTGTACAGCGAGGGTATATTGTATTTTAGAAAGTTCCAGAATATTCTATACAATTCTAGAAGGTTTTAGATTATTTTGGAATATTCCAGAGTATTCCACATTATTTAGAATGTTCAAAAACATTCCATATGTAAAAAATCCATGCTGTTACTTTTTACTTCTGGAATATTCTATATTATATCTTAGATTTTGTCCTGCCACTTTTTTTTCAAAGACTGTATGGGGTTTTTCTCTGGTCCAGATATTGCAATTTTGAATCAATTCCAGCAATCTTGGGAATACATGGACCAGTCCAGTTATGAAACTGCAGCCCCATGATGAAATAGCAGAAGCCATAGAGGAAGTTAAGGACAGTGTAATTGAGCTTGCTACAAGACAACTTCAGGTCAGCCAACTTATAGACAATTGTTGAGAGCTTCTTGAGCTAACCATAACCTTTCTTGGTGGTATCCCTCTTTGTGGTGTGCAATTTATAGCACTTAAAGCACTGCATCATGCCTTCAAGATCTGGATGTTTATGGGACAGTTTAAGCTCCTTGGCTGTGAGGAAAGAGGATTCCATGACTTCTGCATCTTTGTTGTTTGAGTTTAGGTTAGGGTGTGGTTCACTGCTCCTGATGCCATTTATGCTCCTTGCAATGATCTTAACTTCCTACAATGACCTCAAGTGATGTCAGTTCAGGTAAGACAGCTCAGAGGCATTACAGATAGTTCAACACTTGAAATATCATAAATGACAATGCTGATAGGGTGTGTGGCCTTTATTGAGGAGTATAATGCTGTCCTAACAAGAAAAGAACAGAAACAATTCCTCTTCCAAGTTATACAGGATCACAGAAGACACTTTCCTAACAGCAAAAAGGAAACAATAACAATGTAAAAGTAACTAACCATACCAAAATCATGTAATTATACCATTGTACATGCAATAAATAATAATATACTTTAAATAAATCATTTATAATATATATAACAAGTACGTTTTTATATCACACAGTACACACAGTACCAGGCCACTATAGTCTAGAATTTCAACCTCATTCAGCAACCTCTAAATATGGTCCAAAATGGGTGAAGTTTGACATTTAATGTTTATTTTTATTTATTTTTGTACATTGGAACAAAATTAGGAGGTGAGCTTCAGGAATTTTAACCCGCAAATAAGGACCACCCTGATAGGTATATCTTTCAGTTCAGAGATGGGGTGCTAGAGTGGTACCTGGTTAAATAAATTTAATCCACAAGAAAAGGCCTAAGCATAGGATTTTATGTATACGTTTTCTGGAATATCGAAGAATGAGAGATGACTTCAAAATTGTTAGGGATATGGACAATTTTTTGTTTGTGTGATTTGTTTAAATGCTATGGGATAATATTGGAAGCCCATGTGCAAACTTGTTCTTTATGAATTTTCTATTTTTGTCAGTCATAAATTTGTGGAATGTTTTTTCTGATGACATGTTGTGTACTGTTTTTTTAAGTTAGTTTAAATTTATGTTGGATTGACATACTGAACCATAGAGCTACTTTTTATTTGGCATCTTATGTTGCACTGTTGTGGTTGATTGGGGGAGGGGGCTGAACGGTCTGCAGCCATCATGTTTTTTGTTTTTTTTCTATATGATGTACACATGTATAGCAGTTGTCGTTTTCATTAAACACTTCTTCAGTATTATGCTAATTACACAAGTTAGATTTATTTCCTAGATGAGTGGGAAGCTGAGAATGTACTTGTTAACATAACTTTACCGACAGAAGTAAAAAACTGTCATTTTGGCTTTGTTGGCAACTTGGTTGTAAGCGTGAATAATTTGATGCCATAGTTATTGTAAACTCGTGTCAGTAAGCATGCTATGTTCAAGGTCTCAGTCCAGATTTGCCTTTTTTTTTTATAAGTTAAGAAAAAGTGGGAGTACATTGTTGTAACATATGCATAGTTTTGAAAATCATTAAACGATACTCCATAAGTAGGTATTTTTTGTACTCGTTTGTAAAATTACATTTATTTTTTGTATACTGTAAGCGGAGAATAAAAATGAAGGATGTAGTGTTAATTACAGATCTATTTTTTAATGAAAATATAAGCATGTATTATAACGCAAAATGTTTTAGTGTGAATGAGAAAGAAGATAAGGAATCGTTACATACTGTGTAATAATAACGTTTGTGGCAACATTATTTGCACAACGGCGCTAATGCGCATGGGAGTACAACAGATGTCCAGGCACAAACTTGTACAAATAGGCATTTACGTGCGTCATGTACGTGTAAGAATATATGTGGCAAAGTATATCCTCGTTAGTGTGTTTTTATTTAGTATGCTTCAGAAATTACTTTTGACTTTGAAAATTCATAATTGCCCGTTATTACTAGCTGTGTTCTTCATTTGACCTAATCAGTTGACCTTTGAACACGTGAATGGAGCTAGAGACTCGTTTTTGACATTTCTACATTTTCGTAGCACGGCAGTCGATATTTAATTATTTAATATGCACATCTGCACAAGTGTATTCGTATGGAGCCTTTTCTTTTCTACCCTATCATATATGTACAACATTATCGTCGCTTGTAATTCTATCGGCGATAGCACTTTTCCATATAAGGTAATCTTACTTATCTTTCTATTTTAATAAGAAAGTTTATTATAAACTCCGTAAAAACAAATCTTGAGATAAATTTGATTGTTTTAGACTTACCACGTATATCATCTATTATCTGACTGTGATGAAATGTTACGTACGGATGTATATATATATATATATACTATTTTTATGTAATTACTTCTGCAAGCAGTTTTTAAAATTAAAATTCTATGTAATTGCATGATAAAATTTCCAACTTGCATACATGAGCGATGAATGTAACATTATAATGTTATTTATGTGGAGAATGTTAACATTTAGAACTATCAATCAGGTAAATGATTTCTATTTGATTTGTATACCTGCCGGCCTACAGCTAAACTATATTAGCGATGTTAGGCTATTAATATTGTTGCGTCAGCGAGTCACATGACTAGTGTGACGCCACGTTTTTAAAACTATCCCTTACCTTGGCGAATGCTCTAGTATTTACTAGATATAGGGTAGGCTGGTATATAAAAGAGGGTGACAACGTGACGCGATAATAATGGAATGTGTGTGTAGATAGTGAGTAATTGAACTGCAGTCACAGGGTATTGTTGAAGTTAACGTTCGTTCGTTATAGTGTTTGTTTTAGCGCGAATATTGAAATTAAGTGTATCGTAAAGTTATATTCATAAAGAATAAACCAGTTTTATTAAGTAAAGACTTGTGTCGTTAAAGTTTCGTCGGAACGAAGTTACGGAAAAATCAATTAACAAACGGAGACGTAACAATATTATGGATTAATTTTAGAGTAGTATTTTCAATAACACAATAATAGTTAGACGTAACTATTTTTATTAATATTAAGATAATATACCTAATGAATTCCAAGTTTTAAAATTATATACCTAGCAGTAATTATCATTCAGACAGAAGACGAGCAAAGGTGTAATGGCACAAAACAATACTGCTGTACTCACGACTGTAGATTTACAAAATGTCCGCCACATGAAATTTTAACCAATAAACATTGTCATTTTGTTTGTTAGGAAATCACTGAAATATAATTATAAATGTGCGTGTTTGTATATTAAAAAAAAGTTTGTAAATTCCGCTCGTGACAAATGATCGTTGCCTCGAAATTTGAATGCTTACATCGAATTAAAAATGATCTTGTAGTTAGCATTTTACGAATTTCTTCTTTTTCTTACTTCCTTAGGTATAAGTAAAGTCATTAATCTATTGATTGTTTTATTTATTTCTAAATGCTTCGTGAAAAAATATAGAGGGTTGGGTACGCTTTATTAAACCGACCTGAATATGCAATTCTATATGTTACATGACAGGTACAGCAATATAACGTCATGGTTGAACAGAGTGTTATTTGAACTACATTTTGATATTGGGTGTTCGTAGGTAGTATGATACCACCGAAATTTGATCGCTTGCAGGAAGGGTGTGTAATAGCCCTTTACCACACAAAATATTTTTCATATACTCAGATCATAAAGATCGATTCATATTGGAGATTTAGAATTTCTAAGATGGAAATATCCCTTTTACTTAATTGTATTGGAAAACAAATGAAAAAGGATCTTATACCACATCCATGGTAAGCATAGCACAGCATTTTATTATAGGCGATAATCCATGAACACAAAGGTCAATGGTGAAAGCAATCCACATTCCCCAGGCAACAGCATGCAACATAATCAAGAAGGATCTCCTGCTGCAATGAAACCAATAGAGTATGGGTTAAACAAGATATAGCTTCCAGTCATACCTCATATTCATTCACACACATCTGAAACAGCTGAATAATTAAATGGATACTCATGCTATCCATAATGAAGACATACAGGTTAAGTTGCTGAAAGCAATGCTGATGGATCTGTGTTTTATCAGATTGTTGAAACAAGTAATGGAAAACTGTCACCTTTGTATACTAGATGGGTTATGGAAAGCATGATTGAAAGAGTGTTATTCTTTGGACATGACAGTCCTAAGAATGAGCCTTTAGCAGTGAAAACTATGCTACAGGACTATCGTTACAATATTTGTTCTTCAGATAGAGCATTTTTGGATGTGGAAACATGGATTGTAATGACATGATGAGGCTCCAAAATCATTGAAATATAACACAAAATAAATAAAAAATTGGGAACTTAAATGCAAATAGGGATCATAAAAAGTAAGAAAACAAGGCTGGAGATACTGTAGACATTATTTACTCAAACTACAAACCCCCTGTTTTGGCTCCATGCTGTTACTTAGAATTACATTTGGTGGAGTCAGAATAGGAATTTTTAGTTTGAGTAAATAATGTCTGCATTATCTCCAGCCTTGTTTGCTTACTTTTTCTGTACAATCCCTATTTGCAAGTTTTTAAAATTCCCAATTTTTTATTTATCTTGTTTGCTGGCTTTTTTTTTTTATGCTCAACTATGGGTAAACAATTACTTGACATGGTAGCTAACTTTATACATTGTAATGATAATAAACATAGCTAGTAGCTAGCTAGCTGATACAGTTCATGATGATTTACTGTAGCTATTGACTGTTTGATTGCATTAGTTTCAGATGTAAAATGTTAAGCTACAGTTGAAGATTTGTTTGATAATATAGTGAGCTTTTATAGTTTCTGTGTAAGTAGATTCTCTCTATATAATGCATAGCAATGAGAAAATATGTCTAGAGGAAGACACAACCCCCACTAAGCGAATATACAATTTTACCAGTAGAAAAGCAGTCTTTTTCAAATGAAACACATATATCTGAAACATTGCTTTAAATATACCTTTGTGTCTTTTAAATTGATGATTCTATGAATGTGTGTAATAAATATTAATATTATGTGTATTGATTTTTTTTACTCCACCATTTCATACATAATATAGGGGTTGGCCCCCTAGAGACACTGATTATATAGTGTACAAAGCATTGAGTATCTACATGTTACAGTCATCTAATGTTCATCTATTATTGGCTGGTAATTCCTGTTTCACCCTGTACTTTAGCTTTTTAAGGAAAACCAGATATTTGTAAGAAAGCTAACTTCAAGGGGTAATTATAACTAGAATTATGATGTTTTTTAGCTTATGTAAGAAACAAATGAACTTTTCGATACCGCTATGACCTTTACAGTACTTTATTTAGTATTCTATGAAAAGTTTGGGTGCATTATACGAAGCTGTTTTTGTTGTAGGCTGGCAAGAGAATAAGAATAATTAGAAATGGGCCATTTTGAGCAGATTTCCTTTTCCTTCTAAGTCTAACATGGATCTTTTTTTTTGTGCATTTTTATATGTGTACAGTCTTAGCAGTCAATAGTAAAGGTTTAAAGTGTTGTTTGAACTGAGTCTTTAATATTGAAGGTGCTTTTTTGCTGAACGTTTTATTAGGGTTTTGTGCAATTCCTTATGATCCCTATTATGAACCACTATTGTAGTTCATGATAATCAACCTTCTTTGTTCTGAATTTAGTTTAAACTCATTTAAACATGGCTAAAACAATAAGTTTTTGAAAAGCTTATTACTCACAAAAATTATTCTACAAACTTCAGTTGATTGCAGCGGTTTTGAATAAGTTAGCATACATTCAGTAATCTCATATATCTCTAGTAATTTCCTTAAGACAGTCAGTATATACAGTAGTTTTGAATGAGTTACCTATATTCAGTAATCATGAATTACCAGTTCTTTCCTTAAGACAGTGTATACAGTGGTTTTCAATGAGTTAACCTACATTCAGTGATATCAAATAACTAGTTGTTTTCTTAAAGATCTGGTGGTTAGGGTGCTCGACTCTTAATCTGTAAGTTGTAGGTTCGAATTCCCATCACTGAACATGCTCATTCTTTAAGCGTTGGGGGTGTTATAGTGTTATGGTCTATCTCACTATTCATTGGTAAAAAAAAGTAGTCCAAGAGTTGATGGTTGGTGGTGTTGACCAACTGCCTTCCCTCTAGTCTATCACTGTTCAATTAAGGATGGCTAGGGCATATAGCCCTTGGGTAGCTTTGCTTGAAATTCAAGACAGTCAGTGTGTACAGTAATTTTGGATGTGTTAGCTTACATTAAGTAATCTGAAATAACAGTGACTTTTTCCTTAAGATAGTCAGTGTGTACAGTGGGTTTGAATGAGTTAGCCTTTATTCAGTAATATGAAATAACTATTTTCAGGACAGTCAGTATATACTGTGGTTTTGAATGAGGTAGGCTACATTCAGTAATATGAAGTAAGTTAAATTATTTCTCAGGATAGTCAGTGTGTACAGTGGGTTTGAATGAGTTAACCTATATTTAGTAATATGAAATAACTTTATTTTCAGAACAGTCAGTGTGTACAGTGGGTTTGAATGAGTTAACCTATATTTAGTAATATGAAATAACTTTATTTTCAGGACAGTCAGTGTGTACAGTGGGTTTGAATAAGTTAGGCTACATTCAGTTATATGAAACAACTGTAGTTGTTTGGACCATATGAGTAAAATCTTGAATGTTGAAATAGGTAAGCTAGAGAACTAGAATGTGAATTATTTTCCTAAACTGTCACAAGAGGATTGAACTGTGTCACTTTTTTCTTCCACTATTTTCTTGTAACCAATAAGTAGGTTAGAGTTAGTGGTCAACACTTATTGTATGTTAAAACTTAACGATTCCATTTGTTGTTGGTTTCTTAAGACAATCAGTGTGCTGAAACTGTTTAACTGCATTACATGAAAAAAAAAGGGGGACTGTATTAGTGAAATCTTGAGCTTTGAACTAGGTAAGCTAGGAAACTGAAATATGAGGAGAGTTTAATTTATTGCTATAAAAATTAACAAAAAGTGTCTTGGTCTAAAAATACACCAAGTAGAGAGTTTCTTGTATTGTTTCAAATCACATTTGTTGACAAGAAGATGTTATTCATGTAGCATAGACAAATTGCTGTCTCCTTTTGCAGCTTGCACACACAGTCATATTCTTTATACAAATGGTGAGTTACATGTACATTGATGTATGTTACACACCCAATATGTTCAGTTGGTATGAAAAGGTTTTAACAAAGAATGTTTTATATGTATTGCCTACTAAATTAAACATATGGTTACTGTATTGAATTTAGCTTTTCAGTATAATTTATTGTTTGATATACACCATCAACATGAAAGGTAAAAATATGATTGTGATAAAACACTTGTAAATGTGTACATGCTTATGTCATTATACTGCTTTTAAAACTTGTCAGGAAATTGTACAGTTGCATTTAGCTGTAAAAGCAAAAATTATATTGGAATTATTTAAGTTTCAGACAAGCTTTATTGGTCCAGTAATCATAGCCTAGTTTTAAATAGAAATATTACTTGTCTATCCATTATAAAACATTATTTCTAATTACACATTTGTTAGATTATTCAGCATCAAGATTGATCCTTTGTGTAAACCATCCTGGTTTGTTCATCATTTGTTTTAGAAGATATAGGTTTGTTCAACATGAAGAACACTGTTTTAGAATATGCACATTTTCCTGGTGTGTTCGACATGAAGGACACTATTTTAGAATATACATGTTTTCCTTGTGTGTTTGACTTGAAGAACATTGTTTTAGAATATATAGGTTTTCTTAATTTGTTCAAACAAAAACGCTGAGAATATGTAGGTTTCCCTGGTTTTGTTGACATGAAGAACAGTTTCAAAGTGCAGATTTTGCAAGCATATTAAGTATAAAATGTTTTCTTAGATTGTGTATAGACTACTGTCAAGTTACAGATAGTTTTAGTTATACAAAAGACAATCCAACTCTTATTTGATCATCTATATTTGAAAACAGGAATAGATATTCAAATTAATTTGCTATTATTGCATATTGCACCATTTTTAGAGAGCACTTTCTAAAATTTAAGATATTTTTACAATTTTAAGTTTTTGAAGGTGATAGTGAGTATTAACTTTTTCTTGTGTGTTCTGTTCTTGTACTTTAATTCAGTAATTACCATTCTTCTCAAGGATATATTTCTTTTCTCCAGCTTGAGGGAAGAATAGATGATTGCACATGTAGTGTGGATACAGTAGATTTTTTTAACAACAATAAAATCTATCCTCGTCTCAAAAGTTTGCTTGTCCGAAATTACTTCAGGTATTTCAAGGTAAGACTAATACCTACTATTCTGTAGGAAATAAAAAATTAGACTAGTAGTTTGTAAAAAAAAAAAGAATGTTTGTAATGATATATAACACTAGAAACTATTTAATTTGTATTAATATAAATAAACACAAATATTCTGCTTAAAATAAACAGCAGCAGATTTTAATAAAATGATGCTGATGTGGATCAACTATGCTTATAGAACACTGTTTAATTAAAGAATGGTTTATTTTATTTATGAAATCACAACTAGAGATTATATATAAGTACATAGTCATTACTTGTACAGTTTTTGGTTTGTGACTTTTTTTCAAATGAAAAGGATTTTTAGGCTATTCAAAATTAAATGTTTCCTGTCACACATACACAAATTCATTTAATGAAGGAATAATAAAAGTGTCCTTAGCCTTTTTCCTTTCCTATTAAGTGAATAGAAAACAACCTCATTGATAATTTATTTGATACTGGTTAATCTTTAACTCAAAATAAAATTATAAAATAAGGTGCATGAACACACAAGTGTATTCCAGGATGCCAAGGTTAATGTCACTTGTAGCTATTGATGCAGTGCTATTCCATGTTAAAATTGACAACATTCATGCTCTAATAATTTTTACTGACTTCTTATTCTGCTATTATACCACTGATGATTTAATACAAACAGAATGAATACATATTTGTAACTGTTTTATGAAGATGACATGAAGTATTTGTCTAACAATACCATAAGGCCAAATAATTTGTTATGCAATAAATAAGCTAGTCTATATGTATATATATATATATATATATGTGTGTGTGTGTGAATCAGCAATAATCTAAAACATTGACTAGTTAAAAGCTGTAAAAGCATTAGGTGAACCATGTGTATGACTTGTGTACAAGGTATGTAGCAGCATAAGTTATGCTAATTGTGTCCAAAGTTAAAATAAGTTTTAATTAATATTCTATTTTTGCAAGACCTATTTAATTTTCATTAAAGTTATTCAACATTTTTGGTCTGTGTCATGCAGCACAATTTTTATATACCTTTATATAAATATTTGGTCAAGATTTTTACAGTGAAATTGGTAGACTAACCATTTTAATTGATAGTCGGCAAGAGACTAATTACCATGAAATTCAGCAAAGGTTTTTAATGGCTTCCAAAACAGCTCTTTTACATATACATCCATGGAAGTTTCTTAACTTGTGTGTGATAATTGCTGGAAATGAAGATAAATGATGTTATGTGATATGAATTTGTTTTACGCATCGTGAAATAGTTTGAGTTTAAACCTCCACACACTATCCTTCACTTGTGAAAATAAGATTCAAAGCAGTCCACTAAAAAACCTGCAGATTTTTATACTTCGGTAGACAGTTGAAGGGTTCTTATGTTTATTAATCCTTCTACTGCCAAGATATCCCACAGACTTACACAGTCAACCTGGGAACACTTGTACCCATCTCTTATGATCTACATTCTTTTAGAAAATACAAGTGAATTATAATTATGATAAGACCTTTTTAAACATTTTAATAGAAATGCTACATTTATACCAGTGGTTCCCAATCTTTTCACCATCAAGGACCCCTTTATTATTAGTTTTTTCCACACCATCCCCATGTTTTTGAATGATTCTGTCTACACAACAAACTATTTTTATTAACTAATAGTTAACTCGTCTCAGCTTTTTGCATGTTATTATTCTGTGTCCTTCTATGCATTATTTAATTAAATAAAATAGCTCATAAACCCCTGGTATTACCTTTGCAGACACCAGGTTTGGAACCACTGAAACCATGAAACAACACTAGATTATAACACATAATAATGCACCCCTGTTTGTAATCATAGGAGTTAATCTTTCCCTTTTTTTTTAGGTAAACTTGAATCGTGCCTGTCCTTTCTGGCCAGATGATAGCAAATGTGCTATCAAGGATTGTTCTGTCAAGGCATGCTCTGAGGTATAATTACTACTTTTTAACAATGTCTTGTGAACTACTGTTGTGTTAACAGTGTCTTGTGAATTTCCTTATTATGGAAGAAAAAACTGTAAGGCATTGAACAAAATTAGGGTAACTGACAAATTGTTTGATATAAAGAGCTAGAAAGTTAAGAAAAGTATTAGAAGCCAGAAAGTTGGTGATAGCAGAAAGTTCACATTTTCTGTAATGGATATTTTAGATTTATAATCATTAATGTTTTTATAAGGGAACAGCAGCTTTCTCAATCCTAGTCATATTTATAAAGTTTCTGTCTGTATAATTGATCTGTTCTATAAAGATTGAAGTAATTCTGATGTTGCATTAAAATAAGCTAAATCAAAAATTTGTCATGATTTCTCACGTATGTCTGTTAATTTATACCATCTCCAGTTTTCCTGTTGGGCTAAGTTATTTGCTTATAAATTTGAATAAGTGTTTTGGGAAATTAGTAGTAGCATCACTAGGAATAGCACTTTTTACTATGAGCACTTATTGTTTTGATGTACTGATAAAAATAGCAACTTTTACTGTGAGCACTTAGTGTTTCAATATACTGATAAAATACCATTTTATACTATGAGCACTAAGTGTTTTGATGCACTATTAAAATAGCATCTTTTACTATGAGCACCTAGTGTTTCGGCATACTGATAAAACAGCATTTTTTACTACAAACACTAAGTGTTTCAATGTACTGATAATTTTCCAGGAGCAGATTCCACCAGGAATCAAAAGACCATCATTTGGTGAAAGGAACAAGAATACAGCTAATAAAAGTTTGAATAAGGTGAATAACACTAGTTTAGAAATTTTTTGAAACTTAAAAAAACATTTTAGGATATATATATATAGTTGCATTGTACAGAAATGAAAGCTTTTCAGTTATATAATGTTGTTTATTCTTTGTGAATGAGATCTTTTGTTTAACATTTTTAGAGTCAAATAACATGAAATTTTTGTGAATGTAGTACAGAGGTCAAGGTCACATTGAAGGTCAGCCATATTTCTTATAATGGTAGCAAATTGTGATTTTTGAAAAATTGGCAAACTCAAAACTAAGTGAGATAGAAATTACATTTTAGGTTACTTGCTACAAAAGTTGAAAAATCATGGGGCAGGGGTTGCACTCAATGAGTGCTTTTCCAGCTTGTAAGTATTATTGACAGTTTACAATACCTGTTGACCATGATGTATATGTGTTATTGTTTACAAGTATTGTTGTATCTGTGGGTTTTGGTAAATGAGTATTATTGTTTGTAAGTATTTTGATGATGGGTTATGATGGCTGTTAGCTTTGGTAAATGAGTATTATTGTTTACAACTATTGTTGAATGCATGTGATGTTTGCTTTGGGAAATTAGTTTTTTACTACTGTCAGTATTGCTGATTGGTTGTGTAGTCTCTTAGCTGACACATGGTTTTGTCTGTCACTGCTAATGATGGGCTTATTGTTTGTTTTTAGGTAATAACCTTATGTTGTGTGATTTATAATATGTGTTTCCGTAGATTTCTCTATTTGATATTGTAGTTAAGCTGTGTTTCCAAATGTTTCAGTATTCCAAAGAAGCTCAGGAAGAAGATAACTGTGATGAAAACCATGGGGGGCTTGGAGCTGTTGATAAAACAATCAGGTAAAGACTGAAGGTTTGAAATACCAAAAAGCCACAGGACAGTAATTTTGTTTTTGTATTTGAAAAATGATAAAAAGTGACTGAGGTGACTGGTTATCAGTTTGTCATTGGCACAAAATAAATGTATGCAAACACAAATTTTTTCATAACTACATAACACCCTGCTAATGTGTTTCACATTTTTCAAAGGCAGTAGCAGTTTACATAATACTACAATCTTAAGAAGTGGTCAATAAAGCAAGGCATTTAATTGAAGATATTGCATACATTACAATATCTTCACTAAATCAAATACAGAACATCAAAAATATGAAAGCTACTGGAAACCCAGGAAGTAGGACACTATATATTTTGTATAACTGTTAAGTTATGATAATTTTAATTTTGGTAATAGCTTTAATAAAAGAAACAACAAAGAAAGCAAATGTATAATGTTATTTAAAGTAAATGAATTCCTTTTGTGCTAATATGTTTTATGGTTTATTAAATACCTAGTGAGTTTTCTGTCAAAATTTGCTAAAACTTATGGAACATTTTACCTAAAATCATAACCTGCAAACACAGCTGAAAAAGAACGCTTCCATCAACATTTGTATTAAGTAATGTTTGTACTGTTAGAGGTTATTTCAAGAATTGTAGAATTGATACTTCTGTAGCTTACCTGATAAATTTTTCTAATGATGTTTTGTAAGCTGTATGGCTGTCTGTAAATTAAAAATATTTTGGTGAACACTATTTAAATGTAGAAGGTTCTGTATCTGTTTTTATTTCTGTACAAGTTATGAGAGCTAAGTTAATGCAACATCCAATTATTACAGTGAAAAGAGTAAAGAAGATTTCAAACAGTGGCAAAAACATGATGACTCTCAGGATATTTTTTGTGAAATTGAAGGTAAGAATTCCATGTATATTTGTATGAATGTGAAAACAAAACTTTCATTCTTTGAAAATAGCTACTAAAGTGTGTATGCACTTTATAGTTCCTTAATATAAATTTTTTGTCATTAATTAATGAGGATTTCTTCATAATTTAATGATTATAAAAAATATATATAATATACGTGACTATGCCAAACTATCCTACACACAGGTATTGTATAATGATTACTAAATGTCATGTTTTTGGCTGGCTGCCACATTAACTGCTGTATTAGTCACACATACATTGTTCAGTGTTTCTCACATTACTCATGCATCAACTTTGATAATGGAATAACAAACTTGCTATGGACTCAGTCTCTCTCCCCCCCCCCTTTTTAAGCACTTGGTAATTTAAATTTCAGTGCAGTGAATATAAGTATAATCACAATCTTGACTTACAACGAAGATCTGTATGTTGTACTTTTTTGTTTTAAAGAATATATTTTTTTTTGTACTTGATGTAATTCCAATTTTTGTTTCAGATGAATTATCTCAAGGCATGCAGTATGTAGACCTGCTGATAAATCCTGAAAAGTATACAGGGTATAAGGGACCATCAGCTCGTCGCATTTGGAGAAGTATTTATGAAGAGAACTGTTTTAAGTAAGCTAACACAAATATATTTCTGTCTCAAGATTACCTGAGCTTTTAGTAATCTAACACAAAAGTTTATCTCCTAAGTGTACCTAACAGAATTTGAAGTAAATGTTTGTATTAGGTGTACCTAATGGAGTTTGAAGCAAGCTAACACAAATGTTTGTATTAAGTGTACCTAATGGAGATTTAGGCAAGCTAACACAAATGTTTGTATTAAGTGTACCTAATAGTTTGATACTAAGTAGGAATGTGAATATTAAAGAGTACAACTTGTTTGTGCTTTGAAAACTTGCATATTTCATCTTATTAAATGACTGCTGTATGTGTATATTGACACTTGGCTGTAAACTGCCATTCAAAAAGATGATGTGGAAAATTTTATGGTTATTTTCTGGGATTTTTTACAGGTAACCTATTGATTAAGAGCTTCTGTTATAAATGCTAATTATTTTATCTTGAACAAGAAAGATTAACAGAAAAATTTTCAGATGTTCAACCAAGATGTTTGTGAAACACTGAAGTAAATGTATATTCTTTTTAAGTAAAAATTGTTTTATTACATGTAAAAGATCTTGCAGTCATATAGATCATGGATATAAATTTACATTTTTTGTGTCACACGTGGCTCTTTCTAATTTATTGTATTTTTTTCAAGCCTACTATTAAAATGTTGTAGAGTATCATTGAAAAATTCAGGTTTTGCAAGAGTTGGTAGTTCATATATAATCATGACACAAAACAATAACTGATATTAAAACCTGCTACTTTATTTAGTATCAATGAAGACAGCTGATTAAACCAATATATTTGTTTTACATTAAGCAATTTGTTCTTGTGTGTGTTTTAGCTTTGTTGATACTTTCTTGAAATTTGTCAAATAACAACAACAAAAAATATATGTATTTGAAAGAACTTAAAGTAGCATACTGTGGATATAAGGGTTCATGGTTCTTGGACCATTGCTACTTAAATGTGCTCCACACTTTAGGTTTGTGGGTGCACTAAAAGAGTGATGGTCAAATCCTACTATTTTATACGACAGAAGGAAACCAAGATTTGGCAGTGGGTGATGTTGATTAGCTGTTGTCTCTCTAATCTGTTTGTTCAAAATTAGGGACATTTGTGAACTGATAACCCTTGTGTAGCTTTGTGCAAAAATTTTAAATGAAAAAAAAAGGCAATACATTGACTTATTGACTTTACAAAATATTTAAATATTTCATATAAAAATTATATTTGGCTTTAAATAGTCTTAACAAATGAAGAGAATATGATTCTACTTATCTGATATCACAATGCAGACATCTCAATTTAAACAAAATATTTAATTGTAACTTATAAACTCTACACCAGTGATTACTTGTACACAGTACATTACAGAATTTGCATAAAGCACATGAAAAAGATACTGTATTTTCAGAAATTAATTTTTTACAGTTTATACTATGTATATATATCTATGGCAAAGATTCATGGGTCGTGGTCTGTTGCTTCAAAAATGTGCTCTGCACATTGATTTGTTGTAAGAATGACAATCAAATCTTGCTATTTATCAGACAAGCATAGCACAAGAGTTGGAGTTGGGTGCTGTTGGCTTGACTAGTTGCTTTTCCATCAACTATAAAATTATATACAGCTATGCACAAATAAGATTTGTGTAACTATGAACAAAATTCTGAATAAAAGAAAACAAACAGTAACAGATTGGTTACATAAATTTTTAATTTAAACCATGAAGTTTTATTTTTTAAATTCAAGGGTGAAACAATCACAAAAAATATTTAGAATATTTGTTGACTGAGTCTCTTATTTGTCTTGCAGGCCTGGTAAGGGGTATGGTCCATATACAACATCAAAAAATCTGAATGGTATGTGCAAAAGTTGTTTTTAAGAATGGTTTTAATCATTTCCTTGAATGTATTGAATAAATAATGATTTGCATATTTTCAAAAACACGGAAAGAAAAAGTTCAAAAAACCACAGTTTCAAGTAGGCAGCATAATGTAGAATAATATAAACAATTTTTACTACAGTAAATTCATATGTAAATTTGATGATGGCATGTTAACAGTGGTGGTAGTTTTATTGTATTTTTTATATCCCTTGTTAGCTGTTTTTAAAATTTTCATATTTCAACTATGTGTAACTATGTATATAATAGCAACAATCTGGACTTGTCTAAAGTTATGTATTTTTATATCAAGAGGTGTACAATACACGTACAAGTCCAAGACCTGGACTCTTATGTGATATTATGTATATACTTTTACAATATGTGACACTTTTTGGTTTAATATATTTACACAGAAAGACAGTTTAGTTTGTACAATAACTCTTTCAAAATGTTATATAAAGCTTACGATCTTTGGACATCTGCTCAGTTTATATGTAATTTTTTAATAAGTAAATTTATTAAACTCATTTTTTTATGTTTAATATTCTCACAATGAATATCATTTAAGGCTACCTATTATGGTATAAATGGCATGAATCAGTTATGCAAAGTTAAACATGGTGATATTTTACCATTAAAGTTGAACACTGTAAGGCATTGTTTTCCAAATTGTGTGTGTGTGTGGGGAGGCTTTTGGTGGGAGAGCCCAAAAATAACGGAAGAAACCAAAGAGTTGTAAACGAGGATAACCTGAGAAAACTATCACTCTTATATTTGCTCTCACATTTACTCACTCCTTACAAGCATTTTTTTCATTTAAAAAAAATTATTAAAAACAGTTAAAGAAAATGTTGATTTTGTTTTTACCATTTATGAGAATTGTTTTAATGCGAAGGGGAGGGTGCAACAAAATCTTTGCTGAGTTAGGGGGGATGCTGCTATTTAAAGTTTGGAAAACACTGCTGTAAAGGATTTTACAGTAATTGAATTTATGCTGCTTTTCATAGCCATGTGTCTTGAGAAGCGAGCATTCTACCGAGCCATATCTGGACTTCACACCAGTATCAACATCCACCTATGTGCACAGTACCTGATGCCTAGTAGGTGTCTTCTTTGGATATCTCTGTCATACATTAGAGATGAAACATTTTAAAAAATAAGTTTAAAAGTGTGTGTGTGTGTGAGAGAGTTACTAATGTTGATAAAATTGTAGCATTGAAACATAAGTAGAGTAATTTCTATTTTATAATGGTTGAAGTTTTATAACAAGTATTTCATTGGCTAGATTGTGATATTGGAGAAGTGCAAGGTAGAACTTTAGAGTAACATACTTGGGTCACATTTGTGTCTGGTTTTTACATTTGTTTCTCTCTGACCAGTTTTTGCTTTCTTACTGTGTAATAGCTTTAACCAGCATTGCTTCAATAGATTGCTAATTCTTTGTATTCTTAAACAGAACATAATGCAAGAGTGTTATTGTTTTCATACATACTTTGGTGTTATAGATAAAGTACGTTACAAACTCCTTCCAATTTCCAAGTTGGTTGATTTTACTCTTGCCCTTATTCTTTATTTAAAATTGAAAAATACCTTAATTCTTGGTTTATTTATATAACAAATTCTCATTTTTTACTTAATATTTTCCTTTTTATTGATGAATATTGATTTTGGAAAATTGATTTTAAGATTTGTATGATGATAATTTTACTTTATTTTTTGTGAATTTTGTTGTTTGTATTAAGGCATACCTCTTGTGATGACAATGTTATTTCCATAGTGGTTATGGTTCTGATATTATTTCAATGAAGTACTACTGATTAATGAAACCCTTGCCTGGTTTTACATACTTGAAAAATGGTGTATCAGGCTTTTATCAATACACTCTGTTCAGTTAATAAAACTAAAAAAAAGTTTTCTTCTCTTCAAGGGTTTGGACAGGTTCTTTAGTGTCATATTTTTTTATTGTTACTTTAATAATGTATCTTTAACAGATCTGCTTGATATATTTGGTATGTAATTTTAAGTAAGAAGAACCAAAGTCAAATTTTAATTCATTTTACCAGAAATTCTATCAAAACGTGTGAAGATACGATAAAACTGATAAAAATTATGACAGCACTTCATGAAAGTTGTGCAAAATAATTACATAAATTCAGTGTAAAAAAATGCTTTCGTAACTTGTGCATGATTTTAAGGTGTATTTGGTATAAATAATACCATTCTGTAACTTCAGTTACCAACAATTTTCAAACATGTATCACATGATGAGACAGAAGAGTGAAAGGCAGAAAATGAAGGTCCATAAAGTTGCTAAATATGTTAAGAAAATACCTTTATCATTTACTTGCTGTTTTAGCAGTTGGATTTAGTTAGGATAAATTCTGAGTAGAAATTGCAGATTTACACCCTGCAGTGAAATTTAATATTTTGAATATCGTGTATTATTATTATTGTTGTTTGGTTTTTAAAAATAATTGTAATTATTCAGTTAGGAATAGTTTTGGATCTGGAGAGTGGAGTATAAACTTGAAGGAGTTTCAACGGCGATTTGATCCACAACAAACATTTGGAGAAGGGCCGCAGTGGCTTAAGAACTTATACTTTGTGTACTTACTAGAGTTGCGAGCTTTGGCTAAAGCTGCTCCATACTTGGAGAGAGAACTATTCTATACTGGTTTAGATGAAGAAGACAAAGAGGTCCAGATGGCTGTGAAGGACTTTTTGTCTATTGTCAAGTATGTAAAACAAACTATATATACTATTTAATGAAAGATTACATAAATGATTTTTGATCAAATATTGTGATTACAAATGGTCTAGGAATTCATACAACGTATATTGTAACTTTTGATAACTGATAAATTCTGTTGTGAAGTAACTACAGTTTAGGTTTAAAGTTTGCCCTGTTGTTTGGAATATATATAGGTCCATGTTTTCCCATTGTTTAATAACAGTTCTGCCAAATCATGAGCCTTGCCCAGTGACAGGGTAGCTTTTTGTGTTACAAGTAGTTCATGTGCCTGTATTTAAATATTTAGCAAATTAGGAGAAAAAAATTCGGGTAAACTAAAGAAAAAGGAACTAACACTGATTTTCATTAATTAAAAATCCTCAAACAGTAGAACCCAAGTTATGTATGCAAGGTGAGATTTGCATACCTTGTGAAACAAACATTGACATATTCTAATATAAATATTAGGTTTAACTTTAGTGTGAACTTATTACCATAAATACTTTGTTGACAATTAAAATAACATAATAGGGATAATGATATAAAGGCTGTAAAATGTGTTACACTAACCAACATGGTAGATATGGTGAATGATAATATAAAATATTAAAATAATCAACATTAGACTGGAGAAATAACTCTTCCTACAATGAAATGTCTCATCATTAATTGTTCAACATGCTGAACATCACACATTTATTGTTTACTAGAGAAATAGCTTTTTCTACAGTAAAAAGTCTGATTATCAGTTGTCCATCATGCTGAACAGTACAGATTTCCTGTTTATTTGTGAAATAATTTGTCCTACACTGGAAAGTCTCATCGTTAATTTTCTGCCATTGGCAAGTCTGATCGTTAACTGTCCACAATGCTATCTCATGAGTTTGAATATTTGATTTTTATCTAGATTGATTAACAATTTATTGTATGTTGTTTTTCTGTGCAGATCTTTTCCAGATCATTTCCAGGAAAGTGTAATGTTTGTAGGCAAAGATGAAGGAGCCAAAAAATTAAAGGTAGTTTGTTTTTTTATCATTATTTGTTAATAAAGGGAATCACATTGCTGGCCATAAACTCTTTGCAAGAAATTATACAGTATTAAGACTGAGGGAATATGTGTTCAGTAGTTATTTTTAGTATGCACCAAAACTCGTTTGTATGCAAGTCCCTTTTTTTTCTATTGTATGTTTTGTGGTTTGATATTTACTACCTACAGCTGTTTACAGTAGAGAATACTTTGTTGAAAGTTTACAGAAAGCTTCTATATTTGATACATATATGGATGTTGGAATATCAAATTGATCTTTTATCTAGAAATATTTATTACACAAACATACAATTCAATCAAGATATGTACCTTGAAATATAACTGTAGAATTGAATAGTTTTTGATGTGTATGTTGACTATAAAATCATACTCATTGAGAAAGCAAAGTACTCTAAGCTATGAAGTTTAGCTTCAATTTTAATAGTAACTGCTGGTTAGTCATTTTGATTTTACTTTGGTTGGTTTTCACTGAAAGGACAAAATTATATGTATTTAACTTTGTGAAATATTACCTAGAATTTAGATTAGCTAAAAATAAACATCTTATGATTACCCATAGGAAGAATTTAGGCAGCATTTCCGTAATATTTCTCGAATAATGGACTGTGTGGGCTGTGACAAATGTCGGCTTTGGGGAAAACTTCAGGTATGTAGTATAGACCTTATGTGAGAACTGTGCTTATCATAATAAACCTAGTCACTGGTGTTTTCATATTTATCTAGTGTGCATGTTTAATGAAACACGAGTTATTCAACTTCATAGCTTATGTGAGAATACATGTTTTGTGAGGATTTTATTCCCATTTGGCCAGTCATTTGTCCTTCATAAGTACCCATTAAAAATCATAATTTTTATATTAGGTAAATGCTTAATACAATTTGAAGTAATCCATATAGTATTCTGACAGTTTTGTGAAATAGTTTATGTTGATGAAACAGGTAGAAATTTAAATACCTAGAAGTGATCAAACACATAATACATGAGGAATATTTATCATCAAATTAACTGGAAATCAGCCAAAATAATACATAAAATTAGAAATTATATCAAAACAAGAAATGTGTAAAGTTTGCTAATCGTGAATCAACTTGGAACTTTCATTATAGAATAAGCTGTGTGTGTGTGTGTTTCTTTCACAAACAAAAGTTGGATTGAAGAATTATTGTTCTGTGATAGTGTATCTAAACTTTATCTCAGGATTTTTGTTTTACTTGGAACACAAAACGAAAAATTATATTTTAAAAAAAACAACATTATAAATGATTTAGTATTTAATATGAAAATTTCATAAAAGGTTAAAGAGTTCATATTATTATGATTTGTAACAAGGACATTTAATGTTATTCCTGCTATCTAAGAAATTTTAAGTTAAAAAAATTCATCAAAACTTGTTTTTGAATTTAGTGACATGTTGAGTTGGCACTTAACCTGAGTGCATGGGAATGGAAAGGCTCTTCATTTAGCTTTGTTTTGTTGAATTCAGATTTCTTTGATTTTTGACATAATTTTTAGTGTTGTGGTGTCTTAAAAAAATTAATTTAAGTTGCGAGTTAATAATTAAAACTCTCAAGAAAGACTACTAACTTATTGTAAGCTTTTCATTTATTTAAATACCCTACTTTTCTAACAGTTTTTATTTTTGGTATATGTACATTGGATTATTTATATTTGAAAATTATGTGATTATTTATGCATAAATCTTGGGATATCTGATTTCTTTTGAGTGTTGAGTCTCCTAATGAAATGTATCAAATTGTAGATTATAATTCAAATTTTAGTATCATACCTTACTCAATTTCTTAATTTTAAAGAAAATATTAAAAACATACAGTTAAATATTGATATTTGTGTGTCACGTGGTATGTTCATTGCAGCACTGGTTCAAATTAGATGTTTGTGATGTCAAAATACTAAGTCTATAGTTTTGTACGAATTAGGAACTCGGGATAGAATATAAAATAAGAGCCTCTTGTCTTTTCAATTTGCTAAGATATTGCTCATGTGATAAATCAAACACCGTGGCACACTACCCACCTCTTTCCATTTTAGGAAACACTCCCTTATATACACTTACTTCTATATATAACATGAATAACCAATCGAAAGCTCAGAATATCACCCTAGTGGCTTTCTCAGCCATTTTAATGTGTTTGGACTCCATCGCTTTCTTTCGACCCAAGATTTCATGTAGGTAGGCTGTGTCTTTAGTCCTCTCAGAATTTGAAATTATTTGAGACTGAAATACAGCTTAGTTACTAAGCTTGATAAATTATAGTGGAATTCTATGGTATTAATGTAGTAATTTATGATTTCTGGTTTTTCAACTGTATATATAAAACCTAAAAAAATGATTTCGTTTCATATCCTCCT
>NW_013666164.1:316366-326516 GCF_000517525.1 Limulus polyphemus | reverse complement strand
TGCTTAACTTTTTTCCAGGTGTATAATTTGTAATCATTCTAGAATGAAAAAGGCATAACTTATATTTGTTTCCTAATTTTTGTGGTGGTTGTGAGATCGATCAAATCTACCGATCCCGTACAGAGATTAATTACTGAAAATAACAGATAAAATATAAAGTTTTTTCTTAAGAAACATTTGATAACTATCTGGATGTTATAACGATTTTACATGTGAAATTTGAAAATTTTCTGATGCATAAAAGCATTTTTAATCTTAAAATGAAAATTACTTTGCATGATAGATAGCCAACATGTGAAAAGAAAAAAAAAAGGCTTGAGAAAAACATTGCTTTACAAACCTTAAGACTTAATAAAAAAAAATTTATATTTTGCGTATGAAAGCACTGTGATGTTTACTGATAATCTGCCAAATGTTGTTAACATATGCTTACTAATTTAAAAGTTATAGCATAAAAACTATAACAAACACAAAATGGCTATGAGGCTGGTCCCAGGGACCGAGCCTGTGCTTTAAGAGTTAAATGTTTTTTTTTAAATATTTGTTTAACATCAAGACTGGTTAAGTTGTGAATCATGAAGTAGTACTGGTAGTTTTCTTATGTGATTTCTGTTATTAATACATTCAATTGATGTAGATGTTTCAGAATTGTCAACAAGGCTTTAATAGGAGAAACAACAGTTTGTTCTTCAGAGTTAGATATCTTTCACCCGAAACTGACATTTCATCAGGTCGCTATAGTTTTATGTACTTTGTTTGTGGGTATTGCATCTAATGTATCTTGTTTATTTATTGAGACTCTATCAGACTCTTCATGCTGTTTTATTTCACAAAATTAATGTAAGACAGGAGTGTCACATCATGTACTTCTGTTTTTATAAGGCACAGGAAGTATAGTGCATATGAGAGAAAGGGTAAGATTTAGTTGCCTGCAAGTAGAACTGTCTCTTGTCAGTGATGTGAATCAAAAATAACTGGCAAATGTCTAAGAGTTATGAGATAAAAATTTGCTCTTGTTAGCAAACTCTTGAATGAGCATCAGTTGCTCATGTTACCCAAGTAAATAACAAGAAACCTGGCAAACAAAAAATAGGTGTAGTCACCTGGTGATTTTTGAAGTTTCTGCATACAAGAACCATTCTTATAATTGTTTTTACATTATTTAAATCTCTTATTAGTGTTGTGCAATTATTTAGATCTCAATGGTTTACATCTTTCTAAAAATGATATTAAGAAGAAAACCTTTTTCTTTAGACACAAGGCCTTGGCACTGCCATGAAGATTCTCTTTTCAGGAGACCAGGACTCTGACCTTCACATGTCAGATGTCAAAAAAGAGAAATTCCAGCTGACAAGAATTGAGATAGTCTCACTTTTCAATGCATTTGGAAGGTATGTCTACTTATACACAGAACTGAAGTTTGATGTAAAGTAGAAACTTTGAACCTTGGGCACATATATGAAGGTACCTGTGTGTGAAAGCACATTATACTAATACAATAGGAAATTGACCAACAAGAGTTTATAACACTGACGAAATTTTATGTAGAGAACATACCACGTGTTTCAATAGACCAATCTTCTATTGAAATGTCTGTTCTATACATAAAATACATTATGCTTATAAATCATTGTTGGTCAATTTACTAGAGTATATGCAAGATATACATTCATATCAAACACTCTTATCAGCCTGTTAGTCATTTACAGTTTCTTTAATGTTTCAAAAAGTATTCTTTTAAAATAGTTAAAAATGTACAACTTAGGGTGTTTGACCCTTTTGTATTGAGACTATGGTGAGTTGAGAAAAATGTTACAAATTCTAATGGACTTTTTTCCTTTTTTGTAATTTTACAATTACAAACATTTAAACATTGAACTACTATATTATTATTATAGGCAAACCTTTTAATAACATAAAAAACTTGGAATTGATTTAGTGAATTTAGGACTTAACTATCTTGTGTAATTTGATACAGAATAGGTAACTCCTGTATAAAAGGGCCTGGCATGGCCAGGTGGTTAGAGAGCTTGACTCGCAATCTGCGGGTCGTGGGTTCAAACATGCCTGCCCTTTCAGCTTTGGGGGCATTATAATGTGATGATCAATCCCACCATTTGTTGGTGAAAGAGTAGCCCAGTGGGTAGTGATGACTAGTTGCCTTCCCTCTAGTCTTTCACTGCTAAATTAGGGATGGCTAGCACAGATAGCCCTTATGTAGCTTTGCATAATATTCAAAACAAACCCATATATAAGTTTCTTTTTCTTTTCTTTTTTTTTACAGATTATCTAACAGTGTATATCAGCTAGAAAATTTCAGGAAGATGATGAAAGAATTATGACCCTTTTCCATGACAGACTTGCTATTATATATGTATTGTTATTGATGGTTTCTTCTTGCATCATCTGATTCCTTCCCATCATATCTTGTGATACTCTGATGGACCAACTACCCATGTTTAAGTTTTAGTTTCCTGTTACCAGTCACCATCGTGAGAAGTCTTCACAGTCCACTGTGCAGATTGTAGAGCCATGAGTTTTACAATGGGCTAAAGGTCTAGATTTCTGTAAAAAGTCTACCTGTAAATCATTATGTACTGAGTAAGGGAATACATCAAAATCATTCCTCTTTTTTTCTTTTTCTTACTCATATCAGTCGTATTCTTCATAACTTTTTCAAATGAGCATATCAACTGTCTCACAAGCCAGTTTAGAAGTAAAGCAGAACTCAAATTCAGTGATTCTTTTAGGAAACAGCTTTCACATATATATTTAGAAATTTTGACTTGAGCACTCAGATTTACAAATGTTTGGTTACTTTATTTAAACTCATATGATAATTTTATCACAAGTAGGGCACTTTTTTTCATCAGAACTAAAAACTTAACATACTTTTTTTTCCAAGTGATAACTGTAAATATATATAATTTAAGTTATTGCAAAAAATATCAATGAAAATTAATAATTATTTCAATTATTATATGTGGCATTAAATACATATATATATATATATATATATATATATATACATAAAGCGAAAAAAAAACCTTTAGTCAGTTGTCTCATCTTGAGACCTGTTAAGTAGTGATTATTATTATTGTATGCTTAAAGATGATAGGTTGGTCAGTTGTTGTATCCAGGGGCGTGGCTTCAATAGTGCACCATTGACTTTAAGAACCATGTGCTGTGCATGACCATTATTCTTATGTTTGTTCCCAAAATTGTTCCACATTGCTTGAATGTTGTGTTAGAATATTTCCACTTCTCCAGTAAACCTGTTGCAATTATGGAACTTCTCCTTATGTTACTCTTAGACGTGCATGTGTTTCTCGGAACTGTCATTAGCTGAGGTAGAAGTTTAGCTACAGTTTTGGCAGATGATAAAGCTTCTTATCACTGTTCAACATGTTATTGTTAAGGTGGTGACACAGTAAGCAGCCAGAACAAGCCACAAGTTAGGGATAAATTTAAATTTTTATGTTTTATATAACATATTGTCAAAATGTTAAGTTTGGTTATGAACAGCTTTTTACATTTCAGGGTATTCTACATTCAGGACAATACACACAAATTTTGTGGCATTTGATTTTTATTTACCAGCATTAATCAGCAAATCATATCTATAAGGTGTAGAACTAACATGAGCTAAAACAAGTTTTGGATATTTTTCAGTAAGGGTAAAATATATTTTTTTAAGATATAGAGGTTTACTCTTTTATCAAAATTGTTTTATCTCTAGTTTTTGTTTTGGCCTATAGTATTTTCTTGAACGACTTAGATTCACACAGCACATTACTTTAAGTAAACATTTTAGTTTCATCAGGTTTCACCATAAAACACTCCATCTTCTAGGGGTTAAGTGGTTCCTGCTTATTTTTTCCCCATCGTGGGTGCAACTAATTTTGTGTTATACAACCAACTTAAGTAGTCACCCTACACCCCTAGTTGTATATGCTTCCAAAGTCCTTGATTATTTACACATACTTCCAATTCTTCTTTGAATTCACCTAAGTTATAAGAACTTTGTCCTTTCCTAGTTCATTATAAATTAAGAAAAAAATACCATACTAGTTGCAACAGTGCTTAATATGTAAGAACTTGAAGAGACTGTAATAAGGACTCAACATGTTTGAGCTTTGACTGTAAAATCAAGAAGTTCTACAGATTTCAGTGTTAGGGAAAGTTAATAATACGTTAAGGATAATAAAGGCCACGTCTATACAAATTATTTAAAAAATATATAATTTTGGTTTTGGAATTTCTGATAATAAATAATTAGATTGGGCATTTAGTATCTTTAAATACTAACAAGTAATATTTAACTATAAATCAAAGGGAGAAGTTTTCAGAATAATTGTGGGACTATTTCAGTATGTTTTCTGTTATTTTACTTTGTTTTAACTATATTTAGTTGGCATTTCTAAAAAACGTTTACTTATACAAATTAAAAGGAACACCATAAATTATTGAATTTAGAAATTTTGACTGGAGCACTCAGATTTACAAATGTTTGGGAGTTTATTTAAACTCATTTATTGGTAATTTTGTCCCAGTGCATAGAGCACTCTTTTTTTTTATACATCAGAACTAAAAACTTAACATACCTTATTTTTAAAAGTAATAACTGTAAATATATAATTTAAGTTATTGAAGAAACATCTATGAAAATTATTAATTTTTACAGTTATTATCTGTGGCATTACATTTTATACTTGGGTTTCATTTGTGTCAGTGTTGGTTTTGATATCTTAATTAGTTTGGTATGTTATTTTATGGTTTTGTTAGGTTCTTTACAGGTGGTTGAGTAAAAGTTGACTAAGTTTTAACACTAGAACTGTGAGACAAATGAAAGATACTTACATTTTAAAAGTGAAAACTATCAAATTGATGAATTTGGTGGTTCTTGTGTTAAAAGGCTGTTCTGATATCATACATATATTTTTTAAAATAAAGCTTTTTTGACCAGATTAAATTTTGTTTATAAAATTGATCTGAAAATTGTAACTAAATCCAGTACATTTTTCGAACAGCACTGATTGTTTTGTAAACAAACTACATTTAGCTGTGGTTGGATTAGAAACAACCTTGTTTAATTTTGGAGATATTATGAGATCTGTTATAAAAGCTGAGCTAAAAGTTGAATCTTGCATGCACACACAGAATTATATATAAATAAATTAGAAAAAACTTTGAAAAACTAATCAAATATAATGCTGTGTTTCATTGTAAAGTTTGATGTCATTAAAGGAAGAATATCTTAATGTTTTAATTCTCTTTGATCATAGGATGTTAGAAATAGTCCATAGTTATTTGAAAACACTTTGGAATGAATAAGTTTTCAGTTCTCAACAGGGAGTGCTTGGAATGGTTCCTAAAGTTCAGGATCTTCCAGAAGTAATGTAATTGCAGGTTTGTAGTAGTGCTGAATTGAATAAAGGAGGTGATGGAAAACTGAAAATAATTAGAGAATTAAATTGCTCTTCTTGAAAATTATAATGGAAAATTTTAATTGGTTGAAATTACTGGTTTTGCAGTCTTTATAAGAACACAATAACCAATAACATCAGCCGATTCAGAAAACATTTTGAAAAGTTGTGTTGCCTTTGTATTCATGATGGTATTTCAGTTTTACAAAACTTGTATACAACCTTTTATTGGGTAATATTGAGTGAAACATGATATATTCACCACAAAGAAAGATTATTTTATTATAAAATTATTTACAAACACCTTAGGAACATTTCTCAAGTAAATAATGTTTTATTTTAATGAAAGAGGTTTAAGTCAGTTAAATTTTGTTTGTTTTAATATTTACTAGAAAGTTTGAAGTATTTAAGTTATTCTATATTTAAAGTTTAATGTTTACAGACACATATTATATTCCATTCAGAATGTCCTACAATAATATATCCTTAACCAACAGGCTTATTTCTGGTTTGAGAAGGTGTGTTTGCTTGAAATGTTGCCAAGAAAATCAAAAATCAAATTAAAGGTTCTTAAAATGATTTATCTCCAAAAGCCAAATTTCTTTCTCTTTTTTTTTACTTTTCATATGTATAAAAAAAACTAAGTATGTGCAAACAAACCTAGTACCTTTTGTTAAACTCTTGTTATAAGTAATCTCCAGATAAAATTACTTCCCAAAATATGCATGTTAGTGAACTATTAAGTTTGAATTTCTGTTTCTTATTTTGTTCTTATTTAAAATAATAACTTTAGTAATTTTTAATTTCATTATATTAGTGTTCAATAAATTGTACTTCAATTTAGATCTGTATAAAATATTCATGTTTAATTATCAGCTAGTAACCAGAAAATATTAACTTAAAAACAAACTAATAGGTCCTGCAAATAATAGTTAGGTTATTTTTTTGTGATTATGAGCAGTCGTTTATTTTTTCTTGTTTTTACTGTGAGTGAAATTGACAGAAAAATTTAATTGGATCACTTATTCTTTTATATAGCAGCATTAAGCCTGGTGGTCAGTAAGTTTGACTTGCAATCTATGGGTTATGCATTTGAATTATGTCACCCTTTCAGCTGTGGGTTTTTTTATAATTCCAATTCCATTTTTTGTTAGTAAAAGAGTAGCCAAGATTTGGAGGTGGGTGGTGTTGACTTGTTGCCTTCCTTCTACTCTATCACTACTAACTTAGTGATGGCTAGCACAGATAGCCCTCTAGCAGCTATGTGTAAAATTCAGTAAACAAAAAAGTAGCCTTATTAATTACATTGAATGGAGCTTTTGAAACACTGACAGAAGAAGGGTCCTGAAAATAGTATTTCCCCCCCCCTCTCCCCTTCAGTAGAAAGTAAAGTACTAGGAGGTTATGAAAAGTATGTTTTCAAATGCTAAGAATTTAATGTTTGTGAAAAAAAATAATTGCAGAAATCAAAAGTTCCTAAGAGTACAAGAAACACAAGGAAAGACTTCTGTTTGTATTATGTACCTTGGTTTAAAGAATTACCTAATTTTTTAAATGGTAAATATAGGTTGAAACTTAAAACAATGAATGAATGTCTTAGATAAGAACATTATACTATTAACAATAACTCAAGAAAAGTCTATTACTCTACTTGGGTTTTCAAAACTTTTACTCTCAATTGGCCTTATATAGTAAAGCTCAGATACCTACCTTTATTTACATTCCATTTGTTCATTTATATCTTATACACACAATAAGTTAGATTACCGTTTTGTTTGTAAGGCAACATGTTTCATTTGACTAATTTTTATGTAATATTAATTTTGAAAAAGTTAATATTCTTGTCCATCTGAAACTTTCTAGAACATTTTGAATAAGTCTGATAAAATTAGTAAAAGGGTCCTTTACTTACTTCTGACACTTAAAGTATGAAAAATTCAACTTCATTGTGTAATAACAGTACAAGACTACTTGTTTCAATCATTGTAAGACTATGTACTCTGATTTTTTTTAATACTCAAATGTATGAGAATTGTATGATTTTGAATATTTTATCATAATATCATTATCAATCCCTTGTTATACAGTATATTGCTTTATTATAAATCTGTTGTTCTGACATTGCACATTGAAAGTAACTGTACACCTCAGCATTGAACTTTTAATAAAAGTTATATCTGTTCACTTAGAGCAACATTTCTGTTGTGTTTAACTGTGTTTTTGTTTTAAATGAAACAATTCTAAACAACTGTTTTATATATAGCATGTTGAACAATTTATTAACTGTATTGAATAGTAAGAGGTATCAGATATACAGATGAACAGTGTGTGGAAGACACACTTTACAGTTAAAAACAAGGCATTAATTACATAACTCGCAAATTATAAAGAATATTAAGCTGTGTCCAGTCATGCACATTTTAACCCTCTATTATACATTATAACTTACAGGTAATGCATCTATCTTTGTTACTTTATACTCGTGCAACTACTTCAGTCCCTAACAAAAATAATTCCATGGAAGTAACAGCATTCAAATACATAAAAATTACAGATATTGAGAAGGAAGTGCCATAAGACCTATTACAATGTTGTATTAGCAGAGAAGATGAGACCTGTTGGAGTGCAATCCTCATATAACAAAGAACCATTTATGTAAAACTATAAAGATTGACATTTTTTCTTAAACAGTAGCACCCACACATTACATATAAATGAACTATATTAGATAGCAACAAATTTACCTAAAACTTTGAGTAAAATCACTAGTAGTCAATCCACCCTGAGATTTCAATCTGGCAGAGAAGACAGTCTACTCTACAGCCTAGTCTGACAAGGAACAGTCTCTCAACTCTTGTGTAAGTTGTTTAAACTCAAATGTTTTTAATAAACTAAAGTATAAACAAGTTTTATATTTAGAAGATTAAATGTAATTATGAGGAAGAAAAACATTTATAACATTGTAAACAGAATAAACTTAAATAAGTTCTCTATGTTTTGTTTGTACATAATGCCTCTGCCTCAATTCCTTATTCACTCATAAATTTCCTGGAGTTGGTGATCTGTGTGAAAATGCCACTGAATGGCATTTCAAAGTAACATTCAGTTGAGGAACATACCAGTAAGCATATTGTTGTATCAATTAAGTTAATAGCATTAAAGGTGTGGGAACTTGATGGTCTAAGAAAATTAAGAAAGAAAGGTAACAAAAGCCCCACCTATTGAGAAGAAACTGAAGTATTAGAACTAAATGATTTTGATAGGCAAAATTTAAAAGATAGGAATAAGGTGAATTGCCTTAGCTAAAAATCATAATTTAAAGACAAAAACTGAATTTAATTACTAAAATATGCAATATTCAGAGTATTGTGGAAGGTCATTGTGAGGTTTAGTTAAAGTTGGTTATGATGTAATATTTAGAAAGAAGAAGTTAGAGAGACAATTGAAAAGTGGAGTGGAAGTCACCTGACTTATCAGATAGATTACCTGGTACCATTAAGAATAGAAAGATAGAAATGATGTGACACCAAAAATAGATAATAAAAATACAACAAGACAAAATCAAAGATACAACCTTCCCATAACTTGGAGTAGAGTGGTGATGATGAAAGAGTGAGAAAACTAGACTAAAGATAATAATATAGATGTCATGAGTAAAAATAAAGTATAAGGGGGCATATCATAGTATAAATGAACTAATACTGTTATTCCTAAACATAGTGTTGTTAGTACCAATTAGTTAATTTCCAAGAGTTAACTAAATTTCTCTCAGATACCTCTTTTTAACTTGCTCACATGTTGGATGAATTCTTTAATAGTTAATCTTTATCTATCCAGGAGTAAATAATGAGTTACTTTTAATATAGCCTTAAGTTCTAATACTCCCAAATTGGAATCTAATTCTTTAAATAATCTTATCTCTCCATTTATCATTAGTTCCTTTATGGTTGGTTCTTTTATCATTTATTGTGGACTAATTTGACTAATTATGTTGTACTGTTTCCTACCGTAAATGCTCATTAGTGTGGAATTTTCTGAATCTTTACATTAAAAACTAAAATTTCAGATCCTTTCTTATGTATTTCTTTGTTTGTTTTTTCCATGCATTGATGCATTAGTAATATTTAACAATGCATGTAATAGTTTCTTAATCTCCTGATCATGTAGTTCTCACATTTGGTTTAATAAGTTCATTATTGTAGCTTGTTCACCTGACAAATATATGATTTACTTTGATTACTGTCTTTGATCATCTTCTTTTTTATTTAATTATTTTAAATCTTTTGTGGTTGCATATCAAATAAAAATTGTAAATACTTCTTCCAGCATTAGCCCTTTTTTTTGTCTATTTCTGTCTGAAATAGAAACACTATCTATAATATCATTGACTTTTATCAGAAGGTCACTTACTTCTTCATAATATTTTCAAGTTAACTACTTAAAGTTTTCATTAATCTATTTTGTGTCATTTTTAATACTTTTATTATGGAAACTCCACTAGTGTTAGGCCCAGCATGGCCAGGTGGTTAGGGCTCTTGACTCGCAATCTGCGGGCCGTGGGTTCAAATCCTCATCACACCAAACATGCTCGCCCTTTCAGCCATGGGGGCTTTATAATGCGGCAGTCAATCCCACTATTCGTTGGTATAAAAGTAGTCCAAGAGTTGGAGGTGGGTGGTGATGACTAGCTGCCTTCCCTCTAGTCTTTCACTGCAAAATTAGGG
>NW_013666164.1:299659-315366 GCF_000517525.1 Limulus polyphemus | reverse complement strand
TTTCATTCTTCAATAAATACTATACCTGCTCTGCTTTCTACTGGAACTATATTTACATTATGTTCTATTGCAATAGTCACCATCAATATGAAGAGAATATTCCTTCTGATGAAACTGTAAATAGTCTAATTACCAATTTATACTTTGTTAAAAAAGATCTCGTTGTTCTTGATTATTATAATTACACTCTCTCAAGTGATTCAACATATTTATAAAGGTTTCACAAAATTCCATTACTATTGTATTATTTGTTCCTTTATTTACTACATAAATATTTTCTTACATTGTTTTGGCTTTCTAATAGGTGGGTCTGGTATCCAAGACTGTTCAGATACTGGACCTCTTGTCCTTAAGTTATAGTCATAGGTACCAACAATTGGTGTGGGTTACGTTATTGTATAGTATTCTCCCTTACACCAGCGTCTGCTATTACTGGTGGACTTTGTATGCTTGTATTGGCTCTACTTACTCATGTTATGCCTTGTGGTGTGGGTTATGTTATTGTATAGTATTCTCCCTTACACCAGTGCGCTATTACTGGTGGACTTTGTATGCTTGTATTACTTGGTTTGGCTTTACTTACTCATGTTATGCCTTCGTTTGTGTATGTACTCTGATTCCCAGCTTGGCCTGCACTTACTATTGTGACCTTAGTGTCAATAATTCCACCATCATTGGATTTAATGTAACCATATTGTAATTCTCTCTCATTGTTGCTCTTAAATTTCTTATCTTTCATATCTCCTTGAGAGTTTGTTTAATGGCCTGGCTCTTTAGATAGTTTTTGTATTCACATGGCTTAGTTTCTTTAACTTGATGATGTGCGCTAACTGTGTATTTTCCCATATGTTTCTTGTATTATAAAATTTACTGGACTCATTTGTTTGATTATTTTAAATGGGCCTTTCCATAGCTCATCTAGCTTCTTAACACTTCCCTTTTTTAAAAGTGGGGGTAAATAACAATACCTTGTCTTTTAGCTTAATTTTGTAAACTTTTTTTATCAACCAGTTTTTCCTCTGTTTTGGGCTGTCTTAGTTAAACCTTCCTTTGCTATCTCAAATGCCATCTGTGTTCTTTGCAACATTTCTGCTTTATAATCCTCATCTAATGCATAATCAACTTTCCTTTCAGCTACTATTACTTGGGTTGACAACATTACATCTCTACCATGTAATAAGGAGAAAGGACTTTCTTGAGTGAATTCATTTGCTGTGCTTCTGTAAGCTAATAATAACAACACAACCTACTTGTGGTATGTTTTTCTGATCTGGTTCACAGTATTGCAGTAACATATCTAACAAATTTCTGTTGAATCTTTCTAAGAATCCAGATGGATGGTATGTGATTGTTTCTATTTTCTTTACACCTAATGATTCTTATATTTCTTTCATAAATTTTGAAATGAAATTTGTACATCTATCTGTCAATAGCTAGTGTGGTAATCCATGTTGAGCTACAATCTGACTTACAAATGATTTTACTATATTTTTTGCTTTTTGTTAAACATATTGCCTCTGGATATCAGTTAAATAACCTGAAAAAACGAATATGTATTTATTAATTTATTACCTAAATACAAAGTAGGTAATCGACTTAAAATGTCCATAGCTATCACATGAAATGACATGGATAAACTTGGCATTCCCTGTAAAGTGGCACCTCTTGAATGTGTACCAGTCTTATGTTTTTGACACCTTGGTTCTTGATTTACAAAAGTCCTTAATATCCCTTGTTATGCTAAAAAAACCTTGTTTATTCTACTAAATATTTTAGCAAACGTTGAACAAATGGAGTACCATGGTAAGTAGTCATAACTTTGTTTGTCAAACTTTGTGGTACTATTATCTGTGTTAAACTCACTATGTTTCCTTTACTTTTAGATCCTCTACCTAACACATCCAAATATAATATGTGCTTAGTTTCATCTCGTTGTGTTAATCTATTTTTTAATGGACTTATTGATACATCCCTTTTTTCTTTGCTGATAACATGATCTAGATCCCAAACTACTTCATAATAATTTTCACTGTTTTTCTTTGATTCTGTTAATCACATTTTTTTAATTATCAATGGAGCCTGTCATTCTACTCCTATGTAATATATTTACATTCAAGTGTTTTCTTCCTAGTCTGTGTATTATTTCAAAATCTTGTAATAATAGCAATCACTACCTAACAACAGATTTTTTAATGTCATCAACCTCCATAAGGGTGTATTATCTGCAATTATGGTAAATTTATTACCATAAAGCTAATAACAGAATATCTTAATGCAGTGCACTACTGCTAAACATTTCTGCCCTGTCACTGAATACTTTATTTTGGCTTTTCCTAGCTGTCTGATCCGATATGCTATGGGATGCTCCTTCCCATTTTTATCTAACAGTTCTTAATGCATATCCTAAATTGTTTGTGCTTAACATAAATTCTTTAATGAAATCAAGGTAACTCAAAACTGATGCTTTTAGTAGAGAATATATTTTCAAATGCTTCTTGTATCTTACTTGACCACTGGAAACCTAAGTCTTTCTTTTTTAACTCTGTTAATGGCCTTGCATCTATCACAAAATGTGGCATAAATCTTGTGTAAAGCCCTACAAATCCTAAAAATGCATGATTATGTTTAATGGTTTAAGACACTGGATAATTATTACATACATATAAGTTTTTATACCTTCTGTGATTACAACATGACATAAATTATCTAATTCTTTTCTCATAAATTGACACTTAGTTGGCTTTAATTTCAAACTTGACATACACAATCTATTAAATACATGTCTTAATACTTCTAAGTGTTGTTTAAAACTTGCTGCAAAATTATATTATCATCCAACTAGCAAAAAGCACTTGAAACCTTGTAGTCCTAACAATTCTACATAAACTAATCTGTGAGATGTTGAAGGGTCATTACATATACCAAAAGGCATTCTGTTAAACTGATACTTTCCTGGTGATAATATAGATGCTATTTTAGTTTCTTCTTTCTTAGTTTTAACTTGGCAATAGCCACTTTGCAAGGCCAGGGGTGAAAAGTACTTACTCTAACAAAACCTATCTAATTCCTCTTGTATGTTTGGTAACAGATATGTGTCGTTGACAGTTACCTGATTTCCTCCCAAAGTCAATACAAATTCTTAGCCTACCGTACCATCTCTCTTAGAAACTACCACTACTGGGGCTGCATAAAGGCTATTACTTTTCTCCATAACTTCTTGTTTGGGCATATCCTTTATACATATTTTAAATTCCATTGCCCTATGAAGCAATTTTTCAGTGGTCAAGCCACTGCCACAGATAAACAATGTGGCACACGATATGTACAAAACACACTACCGGTATTCTAAGCATGCCATTTCTAGGGAGCATGCCCCCTCAGAAAATGTTTGAAAATTTAATGCTATGAGATTGAATGTTGAGCCATTTTAACTAGAAATAATACATACACACGACGTAATGCATTGAATTAAAAGAAGCAAGTTTTAATACATAAGTTGTAGCTGAAAAAGTGGTTAGGCCATGGCCTGACTGCTTCCTACGGCCCTGAATTTTACCCTGTGCTTCTCTGGCACTTAATAAGGTCTCCTTTCTATAGGTGTATTACTGTATTGTGTTTTACCTTGTTTGTGCAACCATTAGGATCACTTTCTCCTACAAACCTATCTCTATATTCTTCTTAAAATAAGACCCAAAACCCGAGCGCTTTCGAATAGTTGGCTATTCTTTGTTCTCCTGAAGAAGAATAGTCAACTATTTGAAAGCGCTCGAGTTTTGGGTCTTATTTTAAGTTTATTACACTTTATATGTGATCCTAACTCTTTTATCAAGATCTATATTCTTCTAATAAGCCCTAGCTTATGTTTATCTCCATATCTTCTAATATATAATACCTTTGTGCTCACTTCGTTTTTAAACATTGCATGTGTTACTGTACTGCACTACTTTCTTTAGGCTGCTAGCTTTGCTCTCTTTTACACTTAAAACTTTTGTAGACACTGTGCCTTGCTCCAACATTTTACTTACACGTGCAGCAATGTATACACCCGATTATCTATTTCTGTTAGGTCAATTAATATCTCTTCTTGTGCTTAAAGTCTTTTACTTTAGTTTCAATAAAAACTTGACTAATGTCAGATATGTCTGTAACTCTGATTAATCTCATAGTCACTTGTTTTAACAGACATTTCAGTCGGGTTGCTCTGTTGTCTACTCTAATGCGTAGTCATCCGAGGGGGTCTGTGTAGTTTCGTATTCGTATAGGGCTCTCTACTTTTAATTTTAGACATGTCTTTTCTAAGGGTTTACCCCTGACATTAGTGTCACTGGCGATGATGACACTGTCCAGCTTGATTGCGTTTTTATATTTTTGTGGGTCATTGGCTTTTTTAACTGCTTTATGGGTACTGTTTAGTTTTTTTCTTTTCCTTTTTATTGTATTTTACTCTCTTTTTTTGCCTTTTTACCGGTTGTTTGGCGTAGATAGCAACCAACCAACCAACTCTACTTTTAATTTATCTCTATTAACTTCATTATTATTTGCTAGCGTTCTTTGAACTACTTTCTTGTTATTACTACTAGACATAGTATTTTTCTCTTTACTATTAGGCTTACTGTTTTTCTCTTTACTACTATTAGGCTTATGTATCTTATGACAAAATGTATAACCATTCTGCTTTTGCTGTATTGCATATCATTCTGATCAGTATCAGTGGTACTGATTTTTTTACTTTTAATCCCTGTAGTGGTTAAATTGCTTAATACTGTTACGTCTCCGTTTGTTAATTAACTTTCCGTAACTTCGTTCCGACGAAACTTTAGCGACACAAGTCCTTTCTTAATAAAACTGGTTTATTCTTTCCGAATATAACTTTACCGATACACTTATTTTCAACAGTCGCTCTATAACAAACGCTATAACGATGAACTTCAACAATACGTCTCTCTCTGACTGCAGTTCAATTACTCACTACCTACACACACATTTTGATCTCGTCACGTTGTGACCATCTTATATATACCAGACTACCCTATATCTAGTAATCTCCCGACAATTCACGAAGGTACAAGATATTTCCAGAAAGCAGGGGGCGTGACACTAGTCGCGTGACCTCGCTGACGCAACAATACATTCGTTAAGCAACTGATTACATGACTGAGTTAGGAAGAAGTTAACATAAATTCTTATATTAGCACATAAGTGAAGGTGTGCTTCTTTCAAAACTTAAAGATTTATGTTTCTATGCATAGCTTACCTCTGGTAATAAATAAACAGTGTCATAATTTCTACTCAAACGCAATATTTTCCTAATGTTTTATCTAGAAGTTCTGTTATAAAAGTTAAAATACTTTGCAAAACGTCCTCCAGTGGTTTTTCTACGGACGTACAACGCTAAAATCTGGGCTTATATTCAGAACGGTGGACACAGCAGTTTACACATGTGACGTTGTTCCAGAAAAAACAGACTTTTGCAAAACTTCTTTCCATGCATTATCTAACAGTGTTCGATTTTTCTCTACTACACACTTACCAAAGAAGATCTAGTAACTGTGTTAACAACCAACATTGGCATACTTTCTGTTTTCAAACAAACTACTGGTGAAATTTCATTGATACTATGCATACTTGATCTATTAACGAGTCCTACCGGAGCTACTTCTAATTTTTTTCTTCGTAATTCTGATTGGAATTGCATTTTTTTTCTTGTTTTTTGTGTAACTTGCGTAATTCCTGATTTTTTTCAAAAGTTCCAGTTTTAGCCCTTTTGTAAAACATCTTTTTTATGAGCCCCTAAAACAACGAGTTATATGTTTGTTTATTTTTTAGAGCAAAACTACATTGGGCTTCTAGCGCTGTAAGTCCGTAAACTTACCGCTGTCCCACCGGGGGACGAGTTATATGTCCTTCCCGTCTTCATCTACAGCATTGTACGTGTTTTTGTTCCCTTCTAAGACACACTCTAACAACAAATCACATTTGAAACACTTAGCTATTTTCCATATAACTCTGCTACATTACTTTCCGGTTTCTGTTTTGCCAATTTTATTTGTTATATCTTTTATTCACTGACTCAATCCGAAAACACCTGGGCTCATGTACTTACTTTTCTCTGAATTCTTATTTTTACTTTTAGCTACTTCTATTAAATCTATTAGTGTTGCTCGTGGTGCATTTACTTTCTTCATGTTTAGTCTCGTTAGATTACTGACTAACCTTTTCTCATAACTAGATTTTAACGTGTTTGTATTATCAACTTGGCCTGGCATGGCCACGTGGTTAGGGCACTCGACTCGCAATCTTAGGGTCGCGAGTTTGAATCCCCGTCCCACCAAACATGCTCGCCCTTTCAGCCGTGAGAGCGTTATATAGTGATGGTCAATCCCACTATTCGTTGGTAAAAGAGTAGGCCAAGAGTTGGCGGTGGATGGTGAAGACTAGCTACCTTCCCTCTAGTCTTTCACTGCTAAATTAGGTACGGCTAGCGCAGATAGCCCTCGTGTAGCTTTTCGCGGAATTCAAACAAATCAAACCTGTATCATTGACATTCTGGTGTGCATGAGCTCGTCTTAGCCTATTACCTAGTTGTCTTTGGAGGTTTATTTGTTTCACTATGTTGTTGGGTGTTTTACGTCGTTTATCTTCACGTAGCAAGTTAACCCTTAGCAGAATGAAATTAGTCTTAACTCCTGGTAAACCCTAATAAATCTCGTAACCTCGCCAAAAATTCGTAACCCGATTATGGCTGCTTTTTTGTAAAGTTGTCCGTCTTGAAACGTACACTTTCTAATATATCGCATAGAAACCTGTTGGCATCTTCTTCTAGCTTGCCATATAATAGTGGAAAATCTGTTGTTGAATATGTATTACTGTGTTGTCTTCAGAAACAAGTAAAGCTGCTACAGCGTCTAAGCCTGTGTTTGCTTGCAGTTAGACATAAAACAAATAATAGAAATGCAGTAGAGAAATAAGTGAATTCTGATACCAAAGTTTTATCAATCCAGCCCCCAGGTGGCTCAGCGGTAAGCATCATGGCTTATAACGTTGGAAATTGGATTTTCATACCTGCGATTGACAGAGAAGGGATAGTCCATGAAGTAGTATTATGCTTAAAAACAAATAAACACACTTATCCTATTGCTACTTATAGATTACTGTAGTCTGTGAAACCGGAATTTATCCGTTGCTTTTTTATTTATTTTATACTTTCAATAGTAATTTCATGGGCATCTGTCTTATTCGTTTTGAGGCTGATATTCGTTTCTGATAAAGCTCCTTCCAGTATTGTAATCAGCACCATAAACGTCCTGAATGAAATGATGTTGTTGAATAGACTCTTCTAGATTCCATTTCCGATTTGATCCACTTTCTTATTTACTCGTCTGTTCTGATGGAGGACCAAGGTCTGGCTACTAAATAGTAAGCTTGCATCATTTATTCTGTATTTTAAACAACATCAAAATGACACGGCAGTACTAATCATTTTATGTTAAACTTATCAATATCATAAGTCCTCGTTTAGCCATTATTTCATGTTATTTATTTTTTAACTTACTAGTGTAATCATATACCGGGTTGCGATACCCGTGGTGGGCAGAACACAGATAGCCCATTGTGTAGGTTTGTGCTAAATTAGAAACAAACAAACTGATTGTAGAAGCAATACAATATTTTGTATCTATCTGTATGTCTTTTCTAGCTAGTTAGTTACATAGATTTAATTGAGGCTGCCCTTTAAAATGATTTATGATACGATAACACATAGTGATAATAATTAATAAAAAAGTACTTGTATATGCGTGTTGCTTAGGGCAAACTACACAAAAGGCTATCTGTGTTGTGGTAACCGCAGGTATCGAAACCTGATTTTTAGCATTATGAACCTCTAGACTTACCGCTGAGCCACCAGGAACAACAACAACAAAAAAAAACGTCCATTACAACTCATGATTTGATTGGCTAGTAAAGGCCGGTTGATGTCATAGAAGCCGATAATATGTCCATATATTAAATCGATAAATTAATAATCTATAATACTATTCTTACTGATTTACATGGCAAAAGTTTTATCACCATTTTAGGACGTTTCATCAGATTAACTTGTCATAATCAAGAAGTCTTCTCACATACGAATAAGTCTTTAGGCTTGCCACCTCTGTAGCTGTCACCATTCTAGGTTGCTAGTGTTTTCTCATTGGTCTGTCGGGCCTCGGTGGTCAATGAGTTCACTTTATGAGATCACAATTTTTGGGAAGATAGAACTGTCGTTAGCTGGTATTCCTAAACGTGACCGCTAAACTAAGGCGGCAATAATATTTCTAGGTCATTTGGAACTATGAGGTGAAATTAGAGCCGCAGCTGAGGCTTAGGGAAATTGCACATGTTTTAATGTGCTCATTAAATACAGGCAAAGATTCGAGGTCCAGATTAGTCTTATAAATATAAAACTTTTTTTTTATCTTTCATTTAAACCGCAGTCATAGTTGCCTTTGGTTTGATTCTGTTTGTTTGTTTGTTTTCTTTGACATTCTGTAAATAGCAAGACGTCGTCTCCAAGAAGTTGGTTTTTGAACAACGTAGAAACTGCAAAACTGAAAACACTGTATTGTATCTCAAAATCAGCAAGACGTCGTCCCCAAGAAGTTGGGTTTTGAACAACGTAGAAACTACGAAACTGAAAACACTGTATTGTATCTCAAAATCAGCAAGACGTCGTCCCCAAGAAGTTGGGTTTTGAACAACGTAGAAACTACGAAACTGAAAACACTAGTATTGTATCTCAAAATCGTCAAGACGTCGTCCCCAAGAAGTTGGTTGATGTGGTTAAATCTGTAAGAGAAAGATGGTGGGTGTCTGTTTTTCTCGTCAATAGGACTTCCTACACGTAACAAATCCTTCGAACCTCTTGTTATTTACAGGATTTATCTTGGATCTTCTGCTTGCTGCCATTCTGTTCGAAAGGTTGAGTATGAAAGCAAATCATGTGAATTCTAAAAACCTCGCAGAAATTAAAGAAATTCGCTATGCTATAAGCTCATGTCAGAAAGATAGACATTAGTAATAACGCTATTTATTTAACTGGGATTTACTGCCAATCACGTAACGAACATTTCAAGTTTGATCAAGGACAACTGATTAACATGGTATTCTAAGTAGCTTTCAAGCATCTTTACTGTATTTATCTTTCTTTCAAGATGTAGGAAATAATTTAGTAAACAAACTGGATAGACAGATACACACACACATATATATATATATATATACATATACGGACAATAAAGTATGGAAATATTAAACATTGACTTTATAAAGGACAGTTGCCAGAAAGCTCATCTTACAATAAATATATCTGAAGAATGTGTGTTTGGATCGTTATTTTTTAACAACTGTCACACGGCGAGTAAAGAGTTTCACACTTCAGCAGGCCTAATTCAAAACCTATAATTATTGAAACCGTTTTCAAGTAAGTAGATAATATAAACCGTTATTTAATAAGTCTGTATATGTGTCCGCTTATAACTGGCGAACCGCTGAACCATTTGTCACCAAAATTGGCCTGTACCCTCGGTAATTTATTGAACGAGTGCGTCAGCTAGTAAAGTTGTAATTTGTAATATTTTCTTGTAAAGCATAACGAGACTTACTAGAACATTGTATCTCCAATACCCCAGCTGTAACGGTTGTAGTATACAACTTTATCATAGCCCAGGATCTCTCACATGCTATGCACTACCTGCTGAGCTAAAGTTAGTAAGGCACTTTTAAACACTTGAAACTACAATATAGCCACATACAGTAGTCATTAATCGCTCTAGATCAGTAAATTTGTTATCTGCTTTTACAATGGATGTGTAAGCTGTAAGTCGTTATATGCATACCGTAACACACATTTTCACAGTTCAAGCTTTTGTCCATTTGGGAAAACCCTAGTGAAAGTAACATAATATACTTGCTAACACATTAAGCATTAATGTTTTGAGTACGTTGGATACAAAATCGAAACGGCGCGTCTTGTCGTTTCGATCTTGGGCTCATGTATGCTTAGTGTCAGACAGGGTTGATATGAGCAAATGTTTTGTGATCAATTTCTTTACAAAAGCGTTAAAAAACTTTAGTGGAATGAAGCAGTCTTGTAACTTACCTCGTCTGTCACGTGTGTTTTTTTCATGAAGGAAGGCACAGGTCCTTAGCATTTTAATACTAATATTAAAATTGAAAGAAGAATAAAAAAACTTGTTATTTATCCTCACTTTCACAGAAAAACAAAACCGGGTGTCTCAAAGTAGTCGGTAAAACACAAAGCCGCTTATCATACCGTCATTCACGTGACACCTGATGTTGTTACGCACTTTCAAAACAATTATTTATGAAAGTTGGTACCGAATATTGTTGTACAGTGAACCCCACAGAGTTCTTCCGATTTCGCAGAGCTGACGCATACCCTACAGGGACACGACCAAGGACCAGATGTACACAGCACGAGTCAGGCCCGCCCCTCTAATCAAGAGAGCAGAGAGCACTAGCGCGAGCAAATTGATTCGTCTAGGCTGGAGAACAGGGCCGCAGGTGGCTTGGCGCTCCGAGCGTACCTCCCGTGAGGCGCTCTCGTTAAGTACGCCCAATTGAACTGTATCGCAATTAGGTGTTGTAATGAAGTGATAATTGAAATAGCGCACCATCTCATGGGGGAGTGCACTTCGAGTTTTGTGTTCCGATGTTGTAAGCTTATTGAGATTCATAAGACTAGGAAGTACCGCCAGTCTTGACAAGTTTTCATCTAAAAATGTGGCCATACGGATAGGCGTAGAGACACAGCTGACTGCTTGTTCTATGTAGGCTTGCTTTACTTAATGGAGCTTCCGTCTCATACTACACCGCAGCTCATTCGGCCCGGTTTCTGCATGAACGAGGAAAGTACAATTTTAACCAGTGACAACAGAAGAATCCATTTGTAGGAACTTCCCATCCAAGCTGTTATGTTGGCGAGTAGCTGAAAATCGGAAACCTTGAGTGGATTAGAATACATAATTGTAGCCGGATCTTGAATTATAGGCCTAAAAGTACATCTGGACAACAGTGGTCAGTGTATGTTTTTGTGTGTCTTCTAAGTATAGGGAGAGTAACATATTGCCAGAATTTAATTATTAAAAGTTTTGGAACCAGGTTGGCGTTTCGGGAGGCCGTGTTATACAATATCAAAACGAAATAACAGAGACGAAATGAACAAAAGAGTTAGCAAATACTAAAACATTAAGAATAACGACGATATCTTGTTGTCGCTGAAAGATATTGTTACACTACCGAGAACGGCTGCATTGTTTCCTTTGTGAGAAATGTTGGTGAGACTCATTTTAACTCGGATAGTGACACAGCAATTAACAGGGTTAAGGTAGTTAATATTGTCCAGAACGATCTGAAGTCACTCTGCCCTCTACTGAGTGATTTAGTTAATTGTACGACACATTATTTACGTGTACAAATAGCATAAACTAATATATTAAGATACGTTTAGAGATTATCGAAGCAGTACTAGACAAAAACAACAACAACTAAAACCAAAAGAAACAAAGATATAAACTAAGGATTAGTTCAAGAAAGTAAAAAAAATGATGCTTAGAACAGCGCCTTCTTCAAGATTTATTAAATAATGGTATAATAATGATTGAAAGCAGATAAAAAGTATATTTATGGTATTTATATGTTTGTTTTAAGAGATTAAAAACTAAGAGAGAAACAAACTCTAATGATTATTATTTTATTTATGCTTTAACACTGTTAAATTATACACTGTTAGTAATAGTAGTTGGAAACGAACACATTTCCGAGGAATTACAGCGCTAAACTTTGGGTTTCGATACCCGTGGTGGACAGAGCACAGACAGCCCATTGTGTTGCTTTGTGCTTGATAACAAACAAGCAAACGAACACATAGTGTTAAACTTGACTTCTTGAGCTCTGAAACTCAGTTTTGTAAAGGCTTTCAACATCATAGGAACAGAGAGTAAAGATATGAGTGGCCAAATTCGGAAATGAAAACTTCTCGAGTTATGTGGTTGACCTTTGATCTGACCTTGGCTTTTGGCTTATGTTTTGTTTAATCTTACAGCGATAGCGGCTTTGAGACTTCAACTTTAGTGCTAGATTGAGACTTTGTTCACCTAGGGGCGAGCGTTGCCTAGTGGTTAACGTGCCGATCTGTGAATCAGAGGGTTCGTGGTTCGCGTCCCTTTTGCAGCATAATCGCGCCCCGCACTTTGGGTCATGGCTATGTTATAAAAGTGATGATTAAATCTCACTATTCGATTAGAGTAGCTCACGAGTTGGGTGGTGGGTGCTGCTGAGTAGCTGCTTTCCCCCTAGCCTATCAGCTCAAAATTAGGGATGGCTGGCATAAAAAGCTCTTGTGTAGCTTTGCACGGATATCAGAAACAAACAAAGAAATCTGTCCGAGATGTAGAGGCAAGTTTTAAAGATAACACATGCTTGATCTCAATGGATAACAACTTCCACCTCCACGAAAGAATTATTCTCCGTTGGTTAGATAAAATAATAGCATGTAAAGTTTTATAATACAATAAAGATTTGGAAGTGGTTTCTGGACCCTCCATCATGATGCGACACGTTTCTGGGGGTTGGAGATTAGCTGCTTAGGTTACAGTATAAACCTACATTAAAGGGTCACTTTACACAATCGCACGCGACTCGCATGTGCGGCTTATTTCCCATGCTGTTCATCATAGTTTGAATAGCACGTGTCTGGTTATTTGGGGCATGTGGTATTTAAAGATTAGTGTTTAGATACATAATATTCACTTCATTTAGAGACGGAAGACACCATATGAGATACATTGAAATACAACGTCACTTAAACGTTTTTATTTTTTCAGCCAAATATAATTTACTGGTTTCTGAGTCAAGGTGGAATATTATCACAAAAAGATTAGTTTGAAGTAATTATAAATTTAAATTCTTACAGATTGCTATTGCAAGTCTCAAATTATATATATTAGTCGTTTTTTTTCATTAAAACGAGATTTATATATTAATGTTATCATAAACCTTATAAAAACATAAGACGACTGTGTGTCACAAGTACAAATAACACGAATTTGTATGTTAAGATACTGTTTAGAGATTATTGAAATATTACAAGACAATACAAAATTTTGTTCGCATGGGGGCGACTGTTGCTTAGTGGTTAGCGTGCCGATATGTGAATCAGAGGTTCGTGGTTCACGTCCTCTTTGCCAAAACTCTCACTCCGCACTGTGGATCATGGGTGTGTTATTAGAGTGACAGTCAAATCTCACCATTCGATTAGAGTAGCTCAAGAGTTTTATATGTTATCAACAACCTTATAAAAATATGAGACGATTTAATTATGTTAAATAAAAAAAAGCGATTGCTAATTATTCATAACTTGAAAAGATGAAATTGTCCCTATTCCTAAGAATTATTTTGAATTTATGTAAAACATGCAATAACTTGCAACGTACTGAAGTTTGGGAGAGAAACTGTTTTTTAATTTTTTTAGTGAAATATCCTAAAAGCTTACTTTTGTCTTGTTTTTTAACTTCATCCTTACATAACAATCATGTCAGTCAAGGAACTAGATTTGAAATTGTGAGTTTGTTTCTATTTTGAATCTCGCACTCGAGGTGTGATAGACTAGATGGATAGCAGCTGTACAACACCACCCACCGCCAACTCTTGGGCTATTTTTGTCAAACCGAATAGAGAGATTTGATAGTCAATTTTACAATACATCCACGCTTCAAAGTGTGAAGCGTGATTTGTTTCAGCTGTGGCGGGACGCGAACCCCGGACCCTCAGATCCACAATTCGGTATTCTAACGACAGGGCTGCGCCCGTAATTCTACGAGAAAGGGAATCAATAAAAAAAGTTATACGAATGCTATATGTTTTCAGTAATTCAACAAAATGCTCTTACATTTACAGGTTAGTATGATGAGAGCTTGAGGTATTAGAAAATTGCTTGAATAATCGCCGCTGTGATATCGTATCACGTAAGCATTATTTTTTAACACTGATCAATTTCAGTTCATTAAGTAAAAAAAAGTTTAATTTGAGTAGTTTTGAAAGTTTTTAAAAATGTGTCAAAATATATTAAAAAGTAAATGTTATAATTGATAAAGAAACTTAAGTATGACGAAAATGAACCTAAAGCTTGAGTATGACGAAACTGGACCTATTGGTTAAAAATCATAAATATATCAATCGTTTAAATATTCAACTATGATGGAAAAAACCTGTTAATAGTTAAAGTTAATATAGTAATGATATTGAATTTTTGTTAGAACACAGAACCAAAAGCGAAACACAGCATTTTAAGCAATTTTTGGAACAGGAAATACGACATTAAAATCTTTGATTTAAAATTCACAAAAACCAAACATTTCATGTAAAAATGTACGAAGATGTGTTTTACAGATTTGTTATTAAAAAACGTTTGATATTAGAGGAAGATTGTAGCTTTAGATAAATGAATAACGTTTAATAATAAAAGTTGTTTTTATTTATAGTGTTCACTACAGCTTCATTATCCAATGGCTTCGCATCGTTTCTACTCAATTTTAATACATCAGGCATAGTATGTACAAAAACGTTAAAGAAACAAGAAAACAAAGTAAATTAAATAAAGCACAAAATTCTAGTTTTATTAAGACTGAAAGTAAAATCAGTTCTTATTAAATCAATGAATATGATTTCAATATAGGTGAAAATCAAACAACAAGAGTGGCGATCACAGAAGCGTGACGGTGAAAAATCACATTATTTGACCAGATAAGAGTGGCCTAGAAGTTGGCGGTGGGTGCTGTTGACTAGCTTCTCCTCTAGTACATATGGAATACTATCCTTGTGTAGCTTTGCGAGAACGTTCTGAACAAAGAAGCTCTTTAAATGAGGTGTAACATCTTTAGACGCCCACTTTTATAAGTCTCTCAAAGAATTAGAGAAACAGCAAATATGTGTTATGATTAATTAATTAGATTTATATAATGACTAAGTTTGATGTATTGCATGCAAAACATGTCATTAGCATCATTCGTGGAAATCAAGAAAAAAAAGCAGGGACGGTGAAATTGTTAAGTCTTTGGCATCATTATAATGTAGAGTAGTCGAACTTACGTTGAAAACCATTTTCATTTGCACGCATTTCCGTTCGACCAGTTTTTGTTGAATAAAGTTAACTGATTTTAATGTATATGTATACATAAAAATATAATCAACACGTTGTTTGAACGCAGTTTTATTACAGTTTTTTATTTCAGATTGGTAAAACGTGCTAAAGTAATTCAATGAGTGCAGATGGGATATATCTATTTGCGTTGCAGAAGTAAATATTTAAAAATGTAGAATTTACATACACTCCATAGATGACCAGTCTGCTTCTATTTTAGGTTTCGTTAACGTAACATAATTTCTGTAATAGATGGAACGTATGTACAGTAGATGGCGTTTTCCTTAGCCATGTGTTAGCTATTTACAACATATCAACTGGCTATTAAATAAAACTACGCTGGTTTGTGGAAAATTACAAAACTTCGCGGTTTATGATTACATGCATGGAATTGTTTGTTATTACTGCTGTCAGTAGAGATATGAACCGCGTAGTCTGGTAGTATCTCAAAACTTAACGCATCTGTATGAAGAATTAAACAAATGGGAGTATTTTTACGACTCCCCCC
>NW_013666164.1:296822-299125 GCF_000517525.1 Limulus polyphemus | reverse complement strand
CCCCCCCCACGTGGTTCAGGGGGGCTCGATCCCAGTGGTGGCTACAGCACAGGTAGCCTATTATGTAACTCTGCGCTAAAACAAACTAAGCTTTATTCATATAGTGAGAGATTACACGTCTTGAGTAATTTTACATTGGTATGAAAGTTACTGATCTAACTTACCTGTATATACTATTATTCGGGGGTAAAATTCTCAAAAGAAAAGTAGAGATACTCAGCTAAGTGAGATGGACATGTTTTTACAAAAAAAAAAAATAATTACGTGTAAACATAAAAAATTACAAAGCAGCTCAAATAAGTCCCGGTACTAATACCGGCTGAATTTCACACATGCTATTACCCCAAATAGTTAGGTATGTAGGTAGAATCATATAGAGCGAATATCAAACAGTGCATTATAACCACGTGTTTTAACAGTAGTGCTTCTCAGTAGTTAATCTACCACAGTAGTGGAACTCTCATTAAACAAAACTTATAGTTCTCTATAATTCTCCACATGTTGGGTGTTTACGAAATAGGCCTATTAGGCACTGAAGTCAATTCCCTTTTATAGCAGATCAGTAATAAATTGATTTGGCCAATAGTAACCAAACATACACGGAGATAAGAGTCATTGGAGTTCTTTTTGTATACTATAAGGCAACAAAACGGACTTTATTTCACGGAGGACTAACATCCCGCTCTTGTAAGATAAACCATTGCTATTTTTTCATTCAAATACACCTGCATAACACTTTCTTATACAAAACTTGTATTCAAACATGCACGCGAAAAACCTATTAATCTAGCGTAAATATACAAAACGTTCATTAAAACAACTGACCAAATCTGTGTTCTTCAGAAGATTTAAATTATACCGTGCATTACATACTTTTAACATTACTAGTAATTGTTGTTCCAAAGACATGTTTCAAAATTGATGATTAAATAAACTGGTAGTGTACTAGTTAACTCTTCATTCACATAGAGTAATGCATAAAAGTACGGAAAGCAACTTTCAGTTGAGATAATAGTTTTTCATTTATTATATCAGAAATATGGAATAAAACCAATAACGCGATTTCCTCAAAAAATAAAAATAATAAAAGAACAATAAAAAAGGCGGATCTCCCAAACAAGAGAAGAAAAAAGTAAACCTTCCAAACAACAAAAGAAGGAGGAAAAGACAAGTCATCCAAACAAAATAATAATAAGAATGAGTTAAGGTTTCCAAACAAAACAAGAAGTACATCAATAAGGTAAGTTTTTCAAATAAAACAGGAAAAACAGAGGAAGAACAACAACGTGAATATCCGAAAGAAAAAATGAGTAACAAGATAAATATCCTCAACAAAAGGAGAGAAACAACAAGATAAATATCCTCAACAAAAGAAGAGAAACAACAAAATAGATATATTCAACAGAAGAAGAGAAACGACAAGATAGATATCCTTAAGAAATGAAGAGAAAATGACAAAATAGATATCCTTAACAAGAGAAGAGAAACAACAAGCTAGATATACTTAACAGAAGAAGAGAAACAGAAAGGTAGATATACTCAACAAAAGAAGAGAAACAACAAGCTAGATATACTTAAACGAAGAAGAGAAACAACAAGATAGATATCCTCAACAAAAGAAGAGAAACAGCAAGATAAATATCATCAATGAAAGAAAAGGAACAGCAAGATAGATATCCACAACAAGAGAAGAGAAACAACAAGGTAGATATTGTCAACAAAAGAATATAAACAACAGGATAGATATCCTCAACAAAAGAAGAGAAACAGCAAGATAAATATCATCAATGAAAGAAAAGGAACAGCAAGATAGATATCCACAACAAGAGAAGAGAAACAACAAGCTAGATATCTTCAAGAAAAGAAGAGAAACAACAAGCTAGATATACACAGCAAAAGAAGAGAAACAGAAATTACATGTCCTCAACAAAAGAAAAGAAACAGAAATTACATGTCCTCAACAAAAGAAAAGAAACAGCAAGTTACATATCCTCAACAAAAAAAAAGAAACAGCAAGGTACATTTCCTCAACAAAAGAAGAGAAACACCAAGGTAGATATCCTCAACAAAAGGAGAGAAACAGCAAGATAGATATCATCAACGAAAGAAAAGAAACAACAAAATATATATCCGCAACAAAAGAAGAGAAACAACAAGCTAGATATCTTCAAGAAAAGAAGAGAAACAACAAGCTAGATATACACAGCAAAAGAAGAGAAACAGAAATTACATGTCCTCAACAAAAGAAAAGAAACAGAAATTACATGTCCTCAACAAAAGAAAAGAAACAGCAAGTTACATAT
>NW_013666164.1:294463-295915 GCF_000517525.1 Limulus polyphemus | reverse complement strand
AAGAAACAGAAATTACATGTCCTCAACAAAAGAAAAGAAACAGAAATTACATGTCCTCAACAAAAGAAAAGAAACAGCAAGGTACATATCCCCAACAAAATAAGAGAAACGACAAACTAGATATACTCAACAAAAGAAGGGAAACAAAAAGGAAGATATCCTCAACAAAAGAAGAGAAACAAGATAGATAACCCCAAGAAAAAGAGAAATAGCTAGGTAGATATCCTCAAAGAAAGGAAAGAAACGACAACATAGATATTTTCAGCAAAGGAAGAGAAACAACAAGATAGATATCCTCAACAAAAGAAGAGAAACGGGAAGAAAGAAAGAAAGAAGAGAAACAAGATAGATATCATCAAGAAAATAGAATAAATAACAAGATAGATATCCTCAAAAAAAGGAAGAGAAACGGAAAGGAAGATATCACCAAAGAAAAATTAGAAACAGCAACATAGATATCCTCAAGAAAACAAGAGAAACAGCAAAGAAGATATCCTCAACAAAATAAGAGAAACAACAAGATAGATATCCTCAACAAAAGAAGAGAAACAAAAAGGAAGATATACTCAACAAAAGAAGAGAAACAGCAACATAGATATCCTCAAGAAAACAAGAGAAACAGCAAAGAAGATATCCTCAACAAAATAAGAGAAACAACTAGATAGATATCCTCAACAAAAGAAGAGAAACAAAAAAGAAGATATACTCAACAAAAGAAGAGAAACAAAAAGGAAGATTTCCCCAACGAAAGAAAAGGAACAGCAAAATAAATATCTCCAAGAAAAGAAGAAAAACAAGATAAATGTAATCAACGAACGAAGAGAAACAACAATCTAGATATACACAGCAAAAGAAGAGAAACAGAAATTAGATGTCCTCAACAAAAGAAAAGAAACAGCGAGGTACATATCCTCAACAAAAATAAGAGAAACACCAAGGTAGATATCCTCAACAAAAGAAGAGAAACAGCAAGATAGATATCATCAACAAAAAAAGAAACAACAAAATAAATATCCTCAACAAAAGAAGAGAAACAACAAGATAGATATCCTCAAGAAAGTAAAATAAATAACAAGATAGATATCCAGAACAAGAGAAGAGAAACAGCAAGGTACATATTCTCAACAAAATAAGAGAACAGCAAGATAGCTATCCTCAAGAAAAGAAGAGAAACAACTAGATAGGTATCCTCAACAAAAGAAGAGAAACAGCAACATTGATATCCTCAATAAAAGAAAAGAAACAACAAGATAGATATCCTCAAGAAAGTAAAATAAATAACAAGATAGATATCCAGAACAAGAGAAGAGAAAGAGCAAGGTACATATCCCCAACAAAATAAGAGAAACAACAAGGTACATATTCCCAACAAAATAAGAGAAACAACAAACTAGATATACTCAACAAAAGAACAGAAACAAGATAGATATCCCCAAGAAGAAAGAGAAATAG
>NW_013666164.1:260061-293398 GCF_000517525.1 Limulus polyphemus | reverse complement strand
ACAATCTACATATCCTCAACAAAAGAAGAGAAACACCAAGATAGATATCTTCAAGAAAAGAAGAGAAACAACAATCTACATATCCTCAACAAAAGAAGAGAAACACCAAGATAGATATCTTCAAGAAAAGAAGAGAAACAACAATCTAGATATACACAGCAAAAGAAGAGAAACACCAAGATAGATATCTTCAAGAAAAGAAGAGAAACAACAATCTAGATATACACAGCAAAAGAAGAGAAACATAAATTAGATGTCCTCGACAGAAGAAAAAAACAGAAAGATAGATATATTCAAGAAAATATGAGAAACAGCAAGATAGATATCCTCAACAAAAAAAGAGAAACAGCAAGATAGATATCCTCAACAAAAGAAGAGAAACAGAAATTAGATGTCCTCAACAAAAGAAAAGAAACAGCCAGGTACATATCATCAACAAAAGAAGAGAAACAGCAAGATAGATATCATCAACAAAAGAAAAACAACAACAAAATAAATATCATCAACAAAAAGAAGAGAAACAACAAGGTAGATGTCTTCAAGAAAAGAAGAGACACAAGATAGATATCCTCAAGAAAACAAGAGAAACAGCTAAGTAGATATCCTGAACAAAAGAAAAGAAACAGCAAGGTACATATCCTCAACAAAATAAGAGAAACAACAAGATAGATATCCTCAACAAGAGAAGAGAAACAACAAGCTAGACATACTCAACAAAAGAAGAGAAACAAAAGGGAAGATATCCTCAACGAAAGAAAAGGAACAGCAAAATAAGTATCTTCAACAAAAGAAGAGAAACGACAAGATAAATATCTCCAAGAAAAGAAGAGAAACGAGATAGATATCATCAATGAACGAAGAGAAACAACAATCTAGATATACACAGCAAAAGAAGAGAAACAGAAATTAGATGTCATCAGAAAAGAAAAAAAACAGCAAGGTACATATCCTCAACAAAAGAAGAGAAACAGCAAGATAGATATCATCAACAAAAGAAAAGAAACAACAAAATAAATATTATCAACAAAAGAAGAGAAACAACAAGGTAGATGTTTTCAAGAAAAGAAGAGAAACAAGATAGATATCCTCAAGAAAAAAAGAGAAACAGCTAGGTAGATATTCTCAAGAGAAGAAAAGAAACAACAAGATAGATATCCTCAACAAAAGAAGAGAAACAACAAGATAGATATCCTGAACAAGAGAAGAGAAACAGCAAAATACATATCCTCAACAAAACAAGAGAACAGCAAGATAGCTATCCTCAAGAAAAGAAGAGAAGCAACAAGACAGATATCCTCAACAAAAGAAGGGAAACGGAAAGGAAGATATCTCCAAAGAAAAATTAGAAACAGCAACATATATATCCTCAAGAAAACAAGAGAAACAGCTAAGTAGATATCCTCAACAAAAGAAAAGAAACAACAAGGTACATATCCTCAACAAAATAAGAGAAACAACAAGATAGATATCCTCAACAAGAGAAGAGAAACAACAAGCTAGATATACTCAACAAAAGAAAAGAAACAAAAAGGAAGATATCCTCAACGAAAGAAAAGGAACAGCAAAATAAATATCTTCAACAAAAGAAGAGAAACGACAAGAGAAATATCTCAGAGAAAAAAAGAGAAACAAGATAGATATCATCAATGAACGAAGAGAAACAACAATCTAGATATACACAGCAAAAGAAGAGAAACATAAATTAGATGTCCTCAACAAAAGAAAAGAACCAGCAAGGTACATATCTTCAACAAAAGAAGAGAAACACCAAGGTAGATATCCTCAACAAAAGAAGAGAAACAGCAAGACACATATTCTCGATAAAATAAGAAAAGCAACAAGATAGATATCCTGAACAAGAGAAGAGAAACAACAAGCTAGATATCCTCAAGAAAAGAAGAGAAACAGCGAGATAGATATCCTGAACGAAAGAAAAGGAACAGCAAAATAAATATCCTCAACAAAAGAAGAGAAACAACAAGATAGATATCTTCAAGAAAGAAGAGAAACAAGATAGATATCCTCAACAAACGAAGAGAAACAACAGGCTAGATATACACAACAAAAGAAGAGAAACAAAAAGGTAGATATCCTCAAGAAAAGAAGAGAAACACGTTAAATATCCTCAAGAAAAAAGAGAAACATCTAGGTAGATATCCTCAAGAAAAGAAGAGAAACACGTTAAATATCCTCAAGAAAAAAGAGAAACATCTAGGTAGATATCCTCAAGAAAAGAAAAGAAACAACAAGATAGATATCCTCAACAAGGAAGAGAAACAACAAGATAGATATCTTGAACAAGAGAAGAGAAATAGCAAGGTACATATTCTCAACAAAATAAGAGAACAGCAAGATAGCTATCCTCAAGAAAAGAAGAGAAGCAACAAGATAGATATCCTCAAAAAAGGAAGAGAAACGGAAAGGAAGATATCCCCAAGAAAAATTAGAAACAGCAACATAGATATCCTCAAGAAAACAAGAAAAACAGTAAAGTAGATATCCTCAACAAAAGAAAAGAAACAGCAAGGTACATATCCTCAACAAAATAAGAGAATCAACAAGCTAGATGTACTCAACAAAAGAAGAGAAACAAAAAGGAAGATATCCTCAACGAAAGAAAAGAAACAGCAAAATAAATATCCTCAAGAAAAGAAGAGAAACAACAAGATAGATATCTTCAAAAAAGAAGAGAAACAAGATAGATATCCTCAAGAAAAGAAGAGAAACAACAAGATAAATATCCTCAACAAAAGAAGAGAAACAGCAATGTACATATCTTCAACAAAATAAGAGAAACAGCATAATAGATTTCCTCAAGAAAAGAAGAGAAACAGCGATGTACATATCCTCAACAAAATAAGAGAAACAGCATAATAGATTTCCTCAAGAAAAGAAGAGAAACAGCAAAATAGAGTTCCTCAATAAAAGAAGAGAAACAGCAGGGTATATATATATATCCTCAGCAAAAGAAAAGAAACAGTAAGGTAAGTTTGCCATACAAAAGTAGGTCAAGAACAAAGAAAAGAATAAACAAAGTGTATATTTCAAAGAAACGAAAGCAATCAACAAAAATTTCTTTCAAATGTCTTTTTGATCAAATGGCTGACGTTTATTATTGTTAACAGAATTATTAAAACGTATTATTCTACTCATTGGTTTTGGTGTTAAAGACTAACTGGTAACATTGTCTCAATGATAGTCTTTGGATGACAGTACTATAGGAAGTTATCCTCAATACTATTATCCTATAGGAAGTTATCTTTAACACTGTTACCTATATAAATGTTGTTGTTTTGAAAAAAATATATAAAAGAAGTAAGAAAAATGCTAGAAATGTGTATTATTTTACAATATTCAGCTCGATGTGCAAGGACACGCTCCTTCATAGAACCAACCCTTTAAAAGCGAAGTCAATAGTTTTAACCATAAAGCTGAATATATATATATATTAACGACCTTCGACACTCGGGTACAATGAAATATTAATAATAGTTGACGTATGAACAAAAGTATAAAGAAGCTAAATTCAGCTTATCTGTATATCTTTCAAAGGGAAAAAGCAAAAAGCCGTATATCCCCCCTCCCCCCAAAAAGAGAGAAGAGAAACGATATTGTAAGGGTCTCAAAGGAAAAAATATTACTTTGATAGACTACTCTTTTGTAAATTAAACACCTGATTAACTAGTCTTAATATACCAAACCCTTAATGCTAAGCAATGAACATATAACGCTTTCGTAAATTAAACACCTGAGTCTCTAGTCATAATATACCAAACTTGAATAATTTCATTAGACTTGATATATTACACTTTGATAAATTAAACACTACATTCTATAACCTCAGTATATTATCTTTTAAAACAGTAATCTCGAAGTTGAGAAAAGCTCTCAACATTATAAAGCTAAGTGCAAAGTAATTCTTTTTTTTTACCGTAGATGAGGACTGAAAGATTTCTGAATGAAGCCCCACCTATACGTAATACAATATTTATATCACTTACTTTCTTAATCGTTTATACGGTAATCTTAACAGCTTTAGACTTTTGTTCAGACTTTCCTAACAAGATTAAACTAGAGTTTTAATTATCATTTAGTTCAAGCCAGAAATATGTCTAATACATTAACTTATATTGTATTCATAGTTGTCTATTCTCTTTGTCAAACAGTAAAGACAGTTTTACAGGGGCATTATTATGTTTAAAAAAAAAAAAATTGAAGTCTTCTGATCCCAGCTGTTAAAATATTTGTTATATTATTATTAGAAAACAATATGCTAATAAGTGACACCAAATAAACGGACGTTTAGCCTAAATACTGTGTTATTTACTGTCATCGGTTGGGCTAAAAGCCACACTCGGAGGTTTATCAGATTTTATCTGCGGATGCCGTCTGTCATTTTCTCGTTGAATGATGGTTTGTACTGCCGTTTTGCTTACGGCTAGGTCGGCAGTCTTTAAGCAGTTGAGCTACAACATAGAAATGTGTATTAATTCAATATTTTGTTTGACAAAATCCTGTGCGATATATTGATGGTCATTTATATAAAAGTGAATGTAAATCAGTGAAAAACATTTACATTTTAACTCAGGAATAACACCGTGAGCATTTTTCTCGTGACCAACACATCCCTAGTTGAGACCCATCTGTTAAACAATCGCGGAAAAACAGCTGAAGTCAAGCCGACAAGGCGCCGGTGGTTTGAGGACAAGCGTTAGGCCTACACGTGGTTGTGGTACAATATTCGCGGACAACCAGTGTTTTCTCTCCCGTCATTTGTGTACACGGTTTATGTGACATTACGCACAGAAATTTCCAGCCGTTAGAAGCACTTAAAAGTGTCGATATTCATATTTTTATACCTGCAAACAGCATTTTTCGTAACATCAATCTTATCTGGTCTTCTCCCAGCGCCCCCAGTGGCACAGCGGTATGTCTGTGGACTTACAACGCTAGAAACCGGGTTTTGATAGCCCATTGCGTAGCTTTGTGCATAATTAGAAACAAGCAAACTTCTCCCAACACATTAAACCGGAATAAAAATGATCAGAGGAGGAGAAATGCTATCTTAGATACATAAAGCTTCATCTTATGTTTCAACCTCAAGCATTTCTAATCTACGTTTATCTTCGGGCATTTTAAAATGTATTTTAAGTTGTTAAAAACACAAGTTGCAACTGTTTGATTAATGTTTAATAAGGACCGTTGTAGACTGAGAGCGAAATTCCACTCAAATGTAATTGACACTCAAGAATTTAATTTATACCTGTGTGTGTGTGTGTATGACACTCATACAATATCGCAAACTTCTGGTTTCTTTTTATGTGAAGACAAAAAGAATCAAATTAAATAATTCTGCTTTTATCTCTAAGGTCTTGTTAGTTATCTAAAAGCATCAATGTGAACACTTAATACGGACTAAACACAAGTAACGTATTTCGTATAACGCTTTGGAATGAGAGCCACTAGACAAAACAGACCAACCACTTCAATTTTCCAGATAAAACTTGTTGATGGTGATTATATTTCGCCCTTGTTTATATAAAAGCGCCTGGCGTGGCCTAGTGGCTAGCATGTCAAGCTGGGAATTAGAAGGTCCAGGATTTGAGCGGTATGATGCTAAACACCTCCGCATTTTTAATTGTGGCTGCGTTATAAGTGTGATAATCAATACCGCTATTCGGTGAGAAGTAGCCGCATAGACGACGGGTGCTTCTCATTAATTTCTCTCTCTCTCTCTCTGGTCAGCAGTTCTAAGCTAGGAACATCTATACCTTAACCTCTGAATGACCATTTAGCCTATAGGTCGCATAAAATGGCGTTCAGGTTAACAATATTAAATCAAATTTTTATACAAATATTTTCATCAAATAAACCATTATGGCACCTAACAATAACGAAATAACCTGTATTATTGAGTCATTATTATTAGTATCAATATAAAAAATCATTAAACTATCTAGATATTTAGGTTAAGAAGCAAGTTTGTTCATACATAATTTGCGTAGAAGAAACTCATTTTAAAAAAGGATCCCAAAAAGCAGTTCTATTTAAAGTTGGTTCCAAGAATAGCCTTTACGAAGATTAAGAAGGTGTTAACTAAGTGTCATTGATAATTTCGAAGTTTTCTATTCTTAGGGTACGTATTCCATTATCTTTCTAAACACCTGGATTGGCTAGAACACACGTTTCATCCTCCTCCTAAACACCTGGATTGGCTAGAGCACGTGTTTCATCCTCCTAAACACCTGGATTGGCTAGAGCATATGTTTCATCCTCCTCCTAAACACCTGGATAGGCTAGAGCACATGTTTCATCATCCTCCTAAACACCTGGATTGGCTGGAGTATATGTTTCATCATCCTTCTAAACACCTGGATTGGCTGGAGTATATGTTTCCTCATCCTCCTAAACACCTGGATTGGCTAGAGCACGTGTTTCATCCTCCTAAACATCTGGATAGGCTAGAGCACATGTTTCATCATCTTCCTGGACACTTGGATTGGCTGGAGTATATGTTTCATCATCCTCCTAAACACCTGGATTGGCTAGAGCACGTGTTTCATCCTCCTAAACACCTGGATAGGCTAGAGCACATGTTTCATCCTCCTCCTAAACACCTGGATAGGCTAGAGCATATGTTTCATCATCCTCCTAAACACCTGGATTGGCTAGAGCACATGTTTCATCATCTTCCTGGACACTTGGATTGGCTAGAGCACATGTTTCATCATCCTCCTAAACACATAGATTGGCTAGAGTACGTTTCAGCATCTTCCTGAATATCTGGAATAGTTAGAGCACGTTTTCCACCATCTTCCTGTAAGCGCAGAAAACAGGAAACTTTTCCTGATGTAAGCATAAAAAACAGGAAACTTATCTTGATATAAGCATAGGAAACAGGAAGCTTATTCTGATGTAAACACAGAAAATAGAAAGCTTATCTTGACGTAAGCACAGAAAACAGGAAGCTTATCCTGATGTAAGCACAGAAAACAAGAAAGTGAGACATGTACTGATTGCTAAAATTACATTGTGGTTCTAATCGGCTTTTACAACAAAGTTAGTTCTATGTATTTATATATTGATGTAGCGTAGTTCGTTTGTTTGATTTAGAGTAAAGCCACATTGGATTATCTGCTGTGTCCACCACGGGAAATCGAAACTCGAAATTTAAGTCCATACCTTACTGCTGTCCCACCGAGGTACTCAACGAGTCGGCGACTGCCGTCGCCTACACTGCTACTTTAACCAAATAGCAGAACTGATTAATATTTTTATAATACGCTCATATATTGAAATTGTAGCAAGTTAACTTTCAGAGAGTGTATGACATGAAATCAAAAGCTCGGAGTAAAATATCAATGGGGCTGTACATTGTATGTGTTCCCCGTTTTTGTGTGACATGTTTTTAAGCTACTGTGTCTGTGTAAAGAAAGTTGGCTGGTAATCAGAAGTTTGATAAACATCTTAAAATAAACATTTCTTGCATAGAGATTCAAAATTGACGATTATAATTATTAAAAAATATATAAATAAAATGCCTAAAACATAATAAAAATATCAAACTGTCATATGTCTAGAAAAATTTGTTCTCAAATACGTGCATTTTTACTGGATACTAATTAACCTGCAACGCACCCTTACGACAAAACCTTACTTTAATTTATGTAAATTACAGACATTTCGCACATGCAACATAATTACACGGAACAAACAGTTCTGTTAATTGTACACACAAATTAAGGTTGATGTTATAAGAACAACATTACGTACATTATATAGAATATTATTTATAGAGTAGTGACAAAATACATAATAGATAATACATTTAACAGACTCCTAATCTCGATTTATGACGTTTGAACATTTTTCGCTAGAAAAAGATATCGTAATACTCGTGCACCTATCAGAAGGTCTATAAGTAGTTTAGAAGCTCACACCACGTGAATATAAACTCATCATTCTACTCAGTCATGTTGCTGGAAAAAACGTTAAAATAACCTGTCATTCTACACAGTGATGTTGCTGATAAAAACATTTAAATAGCCTGTCATTCTACTCAGTCATGTTGCTGGTAAAAATATTATAACAACCCGTCATTCTACGAAATCATTTTGCTGGTTAAAACATTAAAATAACCCGTCATTCTACGAAATCATTTTGCTGGTTGAAACATTAAAATAACCCGTCATTCTATGCAGTCATCTTGTTGGTAAAAACGTTGAAATAGCCCGTCATTTTACACAATCATGCTGTTGGTAAAAATATTAAAATAACTCGTCATTCTACGTAATCATGTTGCTGGTAAAAACATTAAAATAACTCGTCACTCTACGCAGTCATTTTGCTGGCAAAAACATTAAAATCTCCCGTCATTCTATACAGTCATGTTGCTAGTAAAAATGTTACAATAACTTGTCATTCTACTCAGTCATGATGCTGATAAAAACATTAAAATAAATCTATCATTCTACCGAATCATGTTGCTGGAAAAAACGTTAAAATAACCTGTCATTCTACACAGTCATGTTGCTGATAAAAACATTTAAATAGCCTGTCATTCTACTCAGTCATGTTGCTGGTAAAAATATTAAAACAACCCGTCATTCTACGAAATCATTTTGCTGGTTAAAACACTAAAATAACACGTCATTCTACGAAATCATTTTGCTGGTTAAAACACTAAAATAACCCGTCATTCTACGAAATCATTTTGCTGGTTGAAACATTAAAATAATCCGTCATTCTATGCAGTCATCTTGCTGGTAAAAACATTAAAATAACTCGTCATTCTACGTAATCATGTTGCTGGTAAAAACATTAAAATAACTCGTTATTATATACAGTCATGTTGCTAGTAAAAATGTTACAATAACTTGTCATTCTACTCAGTCATGATGCTGATAAAAACATTAAAATAGCTCGTCATTCTACGCAATCATGTTGCTGGTAAAAACCACAGAGAGAGACATTTAAAACAGAATAGGCAAGGCTTGGACAGCCTATAACAACAAGCACAGGATTTGGAATTGTAGATAACTTAGTAGGCTAAATTTCTAATTATTTTATTTGTTTGTTTAATTTTTGCACAAAGCTACTTGAGGTTTATCTGCGCTAGTCGTCCCAACTTGGAAGTGATAGACTAGAGGAAAGGTAGCTAGTCAACACCACCTAATGCTAACTCTTTTACAAACGTTACGTTATAATGCTCCCACCACTGAAAGAACGAGCATGTTCGACGACGTATTTCGATCCAATGGCTTCCTTCTTGCGAGTTGAACGCTCCAACTATTAGGCTCTGGCAGACCTTTCTTTAATTACTAAGAATATAAACTAATCAGGAGCTGAAATATTCTACCTGTGCCTAAAATATTGCTAGAACTAATTCTGTTATTTGTGATACATATGTATATAACGTCTGAGAACATAAATCTTAAATTTGAATCTAGTATTTTAAAATCGTTAATTACCCAGTTGTTCCCCTAAAAGTGTACAAGTGTACAATAAACTAATAATTCCACTGTGCTTTCAAATGTTTTTTTTATTTATTCTTTTCCTTTCGTCAATTTCAAATCATTTGTCTTTCACGTCTATCGTCAGTATTACCCGTTAATGTTTTTCTGCAATGAAAAATATTGCAATAAGTTGCTAAACTTTCTGTTTTGAACTTTGTTTGACTGTAGAATTAAGGTTGGTATGGCAACTCCTGACGTTACATGTTATGTGTTACCTTACCTATTACCGTGTCATTCTGCAGTGTTTCAAAAGTTCAAAGGTCATGAACAATGGGCTAAGATTATTATATAGAATGTGGTTCACACTTTTATACATGTGCCTCCACCCCGGTGTTACCCCGTTATGGGCACAGAAAGGATAGCCCATTGTGTAGCTTTGCGCTTAACAACAACCAAATTTATGGACGTGGAGAATTTGTGTAGGAGCTACAACCTACACCTTTTTCATAAACAGTGATTTCACGCCACACAATAGAATTATGAAATATTAAACTAAAATATATTTAAGAGCCTATACTTCATACATTTAAGCATACTTGTAAATGTATACTATTTGAAGAGTGACTATCTTGTAAAAAGTTTGTTCATATAAGTTTATAACAATCATACAGTTACCTTAATGTAAGTCATCTTGTTAATAGTTTTCTTATTTTCACACACCTCTTAAGTGACTTTCTATTTTGTTTATAAGTTCACACCTTTACACGCATAGTAGGACTGTGAACTATTAATTATTCCAAATTTAGGCCTTTAATGGTGTGACTTCTCACCTTGTCAATGTGCTATCTCATAAGAATCATATGCACCTATTTTCTTATAGTAAACACGTCACTCCACATCATACCGTCAGTAACTTAGCAAAAAAAAAAGGTTCCAATGTTTGCAACGTATGCTGCGCGTTTTCTACTTTGAAGAATAATTTGTTTATTCTTTTCACCCCTTGTTTCTTTTCAAGTTATAATTGTTTTGGCTGCAAGTCTTCATGAGCAAGTACTCATAAAAAAATATGCCACTTTAATACCTACTGAAAGTAAGTCCACATTGATTTATTCTTTATTGGGTAAACAAATAAATCAAATATAAAACTGTCTATTTCATTCTCACTTTAAAGTTATTAAACATAACTCTATAGAAACATTTATGGTGTTTTACTCAAGAAAGATATAGCTAGTATGGTATCCATTGTAACATAGCAGGTGAACACCAACCAGTGAAAGGGTATAAGGAAAATACATTATATCAATTAAACGATTAGAAATTAAATCGGGAACCTTTACAGTACATAATGGCTTGTAGTCACCTAATGACACTGAGAATTAATTCTTGGCAGTGCTCTGATGTCTTACATTGTGATAAATTATTGAAAACAATTGTTCACAAGTTACGACTATATTAATGATTAAACCTACTGTTATGAAGGCAGAAACTTGGGGTAACAGACTCATTAAATTACTTAAACTGTTTTTATGTGTAGTTAGTGCTACACAAGCGTTACATTTAAGATGGTTTTATATATAAGTACCATACAAAACTTTTAAAAATATAATCCTTCCAGAAAGTACAAATGCCAAGATCTCTCTCTAACTATTTGTCCCGCTGGTTACTTATATACTGAGCTTACTGTATTAAAGGATAAGCATACTAAGTCTATTGAACCAGTTGTTTAATTTATCAAAGCTTAGTATACTGATTTCTCAGTATTAAAGGACAGGTATTCTGAATTTAGAGAATCGCCTACTTAATTTAACAAGGAGTGGTAACAAAGAGTCAGGTCTTGATAGTATCTAGTGGGTCTAGACAATCAGGTGTTTAATTAATTACAGACTGTATATTGAGTTTGTTGTGTTAAATAATATACTCTAGTCTATTGAATCAGTTGTTTAATTTATGAAAGCGTATAGTATGTTGATTTATCAATATTAAACGATAGCATATCGACTCGAGAGAATCAGTTGTTTAATATACCGAAGATTAATATATTCAGTAATTTGTTTATTATATTAACTAAATGGCAGTATGTTGCCAGGTTAAATAGTTAGATGCTGATTGTGACAAAGGGTATATTTAACGTAGAGCTTAGGTACCCGATGGCTATCTGCGCTAGACGTCCTTAATTTAGCAGTGATAGACTAGAGGGAATGCAGCTGGTCAACACCACCCATCGCCAACTATTAGGCTACTCTTTTATCAGTGAATAGTGGGATTGACCGTCACATTGTAACGCCCCTAAGACTGAAAGGGCGAGCACGTTCGGTGACGGGGATTCGAACCCGCGACCCTCATATTGCGAGTCGATCACTTTAACCACCAGGGCATGCCGGGCCCTTAACATAAAAAATGGGCTATTAGTGATTCAAATGATAATATACTGGGCCTAAAAGAATCCGCAATCTATTGTATAAGTAAAGTAGTATATCGAACTTACTGTTTAATCAACTATTTTGTGTATCCAAAGTTAATATATCGAATTTTGAGAATCAACTGGTTAATACATTCAAAGGTTGTATCCTGAATCTAGAGACTAAAATTATTAATATATTCAAAGGCAGTAAATCGAAACTAAGGAATTAGTTGTTCATCGTCTTATAAGGTATAGTACGTTTGAGAACTTTAATGGACTCCAACTGTCTATCAAGTGAAAAGACATTTTGGCTTCGTCGTCCCCTTTTCACTCAATAGGCAGTTGCAAGTCCATTAAAGTTCCAAAGCCTACTATATCTACTCCGCCTAAAGTTCCATTGAAACAACGTCTTATAAGATAGTTTGTAACGCAGTTTTAGAGAACAGATTTGTTTCGGGATTTGTGGAGGATAAATAGAAGATTTTGGATTATCAAATGTTTGCAAGCTCTATATTGAATACCTTATGATATTTCGAACGCTTAGAGTACTGTGTATCACATTTTGTAGAACAGAATTTTTCACAGAACTCACAGTGTGCTTATAAAGTGGATCTGAAGACTGAGTTGTTTGTTCAGACGTCGACGGTGGAACAGTGGCAAGTCTACGGATTTACAACGCTAAAATCAGGGGTTCGATTCCCCTCAGTGGACACGGTAGATAGCCCAATGTGGCTTTGCTATAAACACACACTTGTTCCAGGACCAAAGAACATGGTAATCTTCTTTCCACCAATCACATGTTAAGTTGTTTTCGATTCTTACGATGTATAACGTCTATGGTCTAGCTTATCAGTTCAAAATTAGGAATAGCTTTGGCGGGTAGATCTTTGCGCGAAATTCTGACAAAAACAAGCAAATTTAGCGACCGTGGACCGGTAGTTTGGATGATGTTAGGGCACTCTGAGATTGAATATAACTTATATTATGTCTTTCTCTGATAGCCCTATATGATTCTTCCTGTAAGAAGTATATAACTGCATCTAAACCGCGTACTTTGTGTGTTGCACGCCGACGCAGTTTCGTTCAGTGCCAGAGCTCATCATATCGGCTGTTTGTTTTTATAGAGCAAAGCCACCTTGGACTATCTGCTGTGTCCACCACTGGGAATCGAACCCTGGAGGACGGGGGACTAGTCAGGAAAGAGATATTTGATAAATATTATTGGTAGTCTTATGGTGATGTTATGTCACATAAAATACTGATATTCATGATGTAAATTTGTTTGTCTTTTCAGAATTTCGTACAAAGGCCGACCTGTCACTGCCGTTCCTTATTTTGGACTAATAGACTAGAGAGAAGACAGGTAGTCAGCAATATCCACCATCAACTTTGGAGCTACTCTTGTCAAATGGTGTTGTCGAATTTAACACTCATGTAGCGCACCCAAGGCCTCAAAGTGCGTGACGAGTTGTGGTAACGGATCACGAACCGTGAATCCTCAGATTACCAGCTTTTGAACGCTAACCACTAGCCCACGACTGACCTTCTGATGCTAAGAAATCCTAAAACAAGCTTATTATCGCTAAAGTCTGTTGATAACAGGCGTTTTACTAGCCTATAGTAGAATGTTGATTCACATGAGGCTAAAACATATACTCTAAATCACGGTGGTGATCGTGTGTACTATATATCTATAAACACGATCCTAGAGTTTATAAAATAACCAGAAAGATATATATCTCCACGAGTCTTAAACGGTCTTTGATGAACTTTATAAATACTTCTCAAAAATTACAACCATTAGAGAAGAGATACAGTTTTCCCATTATTTATTAACATAAATATAATTTGATCGATATAAATTATATTCAATTTTGAACATGATAAAGTTTAAACAATTCTCTTCTCATAGCAACTTTTTTTTCATAAGTCAGTCATTGGTTGTTTTTTTTTTGTTAATCTGTAGCTAAGCACAGAGCTACACAATGTCTACCTGTGCCGTGTCCACAACGGGTATCGAAACCCGATTTTTTAGCGGTATAAGTCCGTAGGCTTACTGCTGAGCCACTGGGGTTATATAAGTTAGTCAGTCAAAGCTCTTGGACGAGACGTTCTTTGTGTCTACCATCTCTCATATTCCAAAAGTAGTAACTCTGAGCATAATTGGTTAACTCTGAGGCTATATAAGTGAGTCAGTCAGAGCTCTTGGACAAGACTTTCTTTGTGTCTACCATCCCTCATATTCCAAAAGTAGTAACTCTGAGCATAATTGGTTAACTCTGAGGCTATATAAGTGAGTCAGTCAGAGCTCTTGGACGAGTCGTTCTTTGTGTCTACCATCCCTCATATTCCAAAAGTAGTAACTCTGAGCATAATTGGTTAATTCTGACTGTGAACGACTTTTAACTCTGACTGTGAATAATTTGTTAACTCTGACTGGGAATGACTTTTTAGTTCTGAATGAGCATAATTGGTTAACTCTGACTGTGCACATCTTTTTAGCTCCGACTGTGCATAATTAGTTAACTCTGATTGTGAATACTTGGTTAACGCTACACGTGCATGCTTGTTAACTCTGACTATAAATTATTGATTAACTTTGACTGCGTATACTTAGTTAACCACAATTTTGCACACCTTGTCAACACTGACTGTGCATACTTAGTTACATTAATTGTGCACATTTGGTTAACACGGACCGTGCACTCTTAAATTACTTGAACTGTACACGCCTTGTTAACTCTGAATACGCTTCCTTAGTTGACTCTTATTATGAGTACTTGGGTAGTTTTGACTGTGAATACTTGGATAACTGCCACTGTGAATACGTGGTTAGCTCTGACTAGGAATGTGAGTACTTATTTAACGCTAACTGTGAATAATTGGTTAATTTCTGACTGAGCATGCTATGTTAATTCTTATTGTAACTACTTGGCTGTACATTCTTGGTTAATTTTGAGCGTATTTGCCTTGTTAACTTTAACTGTGATATACTCGGCTAACTTTAACAGTGCATAGTTCATTAACTCTGTCTTTGCATGACTTGTTAACCCTGACTGTGCACGCCATGGTAATTCTAACTGGGAATACTTGGTTAACTATGATGGTGCATACTTAGTTAATTGTGTATAATTATTTAACTTTAACTGTGAATACTTGGTTAACTATGATGGTGCATACTTAGTTAATTGTGTATAATTATTTAACTTTAACTGTGAATACTTTCTTAACATTGACTGAACACACTTGTTTAACTTTAATTCTGCATACTTTGTTAAGTATGACTGTGCATATATATATATATACTTAGTGCAATCGGACTGAACATACTTCGTTAACTCTGAATGTGCACTATTTTTTTACTTTTGACTAGGAATACTTCGTTAACTCTGACTCTGCATACCTAGTTAACTCTGACTTTGAATACTTAGTTAACTCTCAACGTGTATACTTAGTTAACTCTGACTGAGAATACTTTGTTAATTCTGACTGTACACGCCATATTAACTCTAATTGGGAATAATTGGATAACTCTGACTGTTAATACTTGGTTTTTAAACAAGGCCCCAAACTCGAGCGCTTTCAGATAGTTCACTGTTCTTTTTCTGAAGAAAAACAGTGAACTATTCGAAAGCGCTAGAATTTTGGGTCTCGTTTGAAAACCATTATAACTTTTGTGTATGATCCTGTGTGCTAACTTGTTAATCAGAATTGTTAATATTTGGTTGATACTGATTCTGAATACTTGGTTAACTCTGACTATGCATACTTAGTTAACCCTATCGTTGCATGCCTTGTCAACACCGACTGCATGTGTATGCTAAGTTACATTAACTGTGCACACTTGGGTAATGTGGACAGTGCACTCTTGATTAACTTAGATTCTGCACACTTGGATAACTCTAACTATGCATACATGGTTAACTCGGACTGGGCATGTCTTGTTAACTCTAACTGTGCACTTCTTTAACTCTGAATATGCATACATTGTTAACCTTAACTATGCATACTTGGTAAACTGTAATTGTAAATAGTTGGTTAACTCCGATTGTTCATTCTTGGTTAACTCTAACTATATACACTTGGTTCACTCGGAATGTGTATGTCTCTAGCTGTAAGTACTTAGTGAACCCTGACTATGCGAACTTAATTAACTCTGAATGTGCATAATTGATTAACTCTGATTGTAAATACTTTGCTAACTCTGAATGTGCACGCCATGTTAACTATACATAACTGTGAATACTATACATGTGGATGACATATTATCTCTAACTTTGAATTCTTGGTCAACTCTGACTGTAGAAACTTAATTATGTCTGATTTTGCATACTTTGTTAACTCTGACTGTGTATACTTTGTTAATCGGACTGTGCACAATTCGTTAACTTTGACTGCGTATATCCTGTTAACTTTAACTGTGCATAGCCGATTAACTCTGACTGTGCACAATTCGTTAACTTTGACTGTGTATAACTTATTAACTTTGACTGTGTATATTTTGTTAACTTTGACTGTGTATATCTTGTTAACTTTAACTGTGCATAGTCGGTTAACTCTGACTGTGCATGCACTCTTGAACATTTTGTGAACTCTGAATGTGAATACTTAGTTAACTCAGACTGTACATACTTTTGACTATGAATACCTCGTTAACTCTAACTATCACTACTTCGTTAATTCTGACTCTGCATATCGTGTTAACACTGACATTGAGTGCTTAGTTAACCCTGAATGCGCATACCTGATTAATTCTTATTGTGAATAATTTGTTGACTCTGACTGTAAATACTTGGTTGATTATGAATGTGGATACCATGCTAACTTTACCCATGAATACTTGGTTTATTCTGAATACAAATACTTGATTAATTCTTATTGTAGAAAGTTGATCAAGTTTAACTTTAAGTATTTGGTTAATTCTGACTGTGAATAATTGGTTAACTCTTCTTTTGTATATCTTGCTAACTCTGACTGTTTGTCAGAATTAACAAGGCATGCACAGCCAGAGTTAATAGTGCTAACGGTCAGAGTTAGTCAATATTCACTGTCAGAATTAACAAGACATGCACACTCCGAGCTAACCAAGTATGCTGAATATTGGCTAACTCTGACTGTTCGTATTTAATTAACTCTGACTGTGCGAACGTGGTTACCTCTGACTGTGCATACTTGGTTAACTCTATTTGTGCACGCATACTTATCTCCTACTCTGACTTGGTTAACTCTCACTTTGAATACCTCTTTATCTATAACTGCGAATACTTGATTAACTCGAACTATGTATACTTCTTTACCTCTTGTTGTGTATGCCGTTTTACGTCTGACTATGAATAATAGGTTAAATCTGACTATGCATGCATACTTGGTTGCCCTGTACTCCTTATTGTGCTCGCCTTGTTAATTCTGACTGTGAAAGTAAGTAAAAACATTAAGATTTGAGCTATTATCAGCTGGCTTTTATAGTTCAGAAACAATTGTTTCTCTTCATGGTTAACTCTGACTGTGTATGTCTTTTTAACTCTGACTACGCTTCCCTTGTTAACTATACATATACGTAGTTAACTCTGACTCTGCTTGTCTTGTTAACTCTGACTGTGCATATCTAGTTAACTTTAACTGTGCATAGTCGGTTAACTCTGACTGAGCATACATTCTCAACTATGGCTATATGACTATGAAAACTTAGTTGACTCTTAATGTGAACAGTTTGTGGGCTTTGAATGTGAATACTTAATTAACTCTGACTGTACATACTATGAATGTAGATATTATGGTATTTCTAACTGTGCATATTTGGTTAACTCTGATTTTGAATGCCTGGTTAACTCTGACTGTGCATACTTGATTGATTAACTCTAATTGTGTGAACTTCATTAACTCTTTCTGTGTCTGCCTTGCTAATTCTAAGTGTGAATATTTTTTTAAATTCTGAATCTGCCTGCCTTGTTAACTATGACTGTGGTTACTTATCACTTACTTAAGTTTTTAGTTTTTTAAATATAAAAACGAGATATATTTAATCTATTCGGTGTTCAACTTGCCCTATTTTTATGTTGAAACTTTGTTTATCTGTCTGTGTGAACCGGGCGAAGCCTATAATAGTTAGTGTGTCTAACAATGTATTATTGTTCCAAGGTTTCAAATACGATATCGAGGAACACATTCCAAACTTTCATTATTGAGTGCGTTATAAAAGTGACGGTCAATCCTGTTATTATGTTCAAAACGTATAAAATCCCTGGTGGTGGTTGGTGACATTGGCTGTTAATTCTCACTGTGCATACTTGGTGAACTCTGACTATGCACTCCTAGTTAACTTCGATATACATACCTCGTTAGCTCGCACTGTGCAAGCCTTCTTTGCTCCAACTGTGCATACATGGTTAACTTGGACAGTGCGTGTTCTGTTAACCCTGACTAACTGAGAATAAGGGCTAAGAAAGAAGAAAAAACAACAACACTAGACACGACTTTTAACAAACTTTACCCGAAGAAGAGTTTAGGCCCGAAACATTGTATCAAATTAAAGTTTTCCTAGATATTATTACCATCGTATCTAGTGTTTTTTTTCTTTTTCTTAAACATTCTCTTAGATCTTCTGTGCGGTTTTTTTTTGTGTGTTTATATACATTCTAACTGGGAATACTTGGTTAACTTTGGCTGTAGATACATAATTAATTATGTCTTTTAACCCTGACTGTGAATTCTTTGTTAACTCTGAATATGCATACTTGGTTAACTCTGACCGTATATGCCTTTGTTAACTCTTACTGTGGATACTTGTTAACTCTAATTACACATACTTTGTGAAATCTGACTGTGTATACTTGCTTAAATCTGGGTTCATTAGGGATGACTATGCTTGAATCTTGTACGGTCTCTAATATGGGTGTTTAGTTTAGGTGTACGTGAGGTTCAGGTTGTAAATTTCAGTTTCATTCATCAATCTATCTATTTAAAATTTATGATAATTGTTTTCCATTATGAAAAAGGCTAAACAGTTTTTCAGTAAAAATTACAATGTGAACGTTCTTGAACTATCGGACTATTTATAATATATATATCTGTATATTTACGTGTGGTAGATATTAATAAAAGTAATAAACAGATTACTCAAATGACCACAGGTAATCATATTCGTTAACTGATTAGGCCTAAAAGACGAGAGAAAAAACATAAAGCAGAATACCGGTTGCTAAGTGCAGGTTCCTCTAAACCGCAATAATAAGAAAAACAGCAACTAACTTACCATTTTTGTACATGCGAATATTTCTTCACGTGCGTTGGTTGTGAAATTTGATCATTATAAAAAAAAAATGCTAAGTACATCCACCAGTGAAGTTTAGCCGTGGTCATATACATACATGATACGTAGTCCACATCGTACTTGTAAGTAAGAAAGGAATCATTTGAATATTTTGCTATACAGGTCTATTCTTACCTGTATAACTTCAGTTATAGAACAAGATGCACCTGTGAGGCGAGACCACCAACTTCGCTAACGTTAGTTTTCCATCTGATGAACATTTGAGCCTGCGTCACTCACTGCGCCCAGCCTCGCTGATTTAATTTTGCACTAGTCCCTGAGAGTAATTTAGTACAATAAATTTGCGTTATAATCGTCTTACCGTGATGACATCTTCTGTTATGCATTGGTGTGGAAGGGAGGCTGACGTCATTCAAACTCATTATGAAGGCTGGTAATAATTGTGATCTTTTAATGTGAAGTGAATTTTAAAAGCTCAAACTTGGCAAGTATCGCAAGTATCGCAAGTATGGCAAGTTTCTATTAAGTATGATCAAAGGGTGATATTACGAAAGTAAAAACCAACATAGTGCTCTTGTTGTAAATATATTTATATATTCGAAATGCATTAAAGATGCCTACAATAAAAACAAACCTAAAGGAAGCTTTTTATTATGAAGATATTCCTGAGCACAAGAACGATGGAATCACAGTGGGACGGCACGTGTCACTGGCACGCCTTATTTGTCTGCTTAACCAATCAGAAACCAAGTAAGATGCGGGATCCCGCGTGGCCGTTCTGACCCTTAGACCATAAGCAAGTTTTATTGGTTCGGATTTTCAGTACATAACAGGCACAGCAGTGTAGCTTATAAGGCTGTATCTGTTGTAACTTCGTTAGTCACTTTTGGTTAGTTCTTCAGTTATTCTCTGGTTGTCTGGAAAAACGACCTTCTGGACCCAAAGTCCACGTGTGACGACTATGGCCGACGACCAGAGAGTTTTAAGGGACGAAAGAGTTTCAGAAAAACGAAAACCGGACGAATTTGTGGCCCTTTACGGCTTGAACAGCGGGACTTCCGTTTCCCGTTCGCTTATGGAACATGGTGGTAAGTGGGGCATGCTCAGCTCATGCTTCTAATAAATTCAATAAATCATACTAAATTCTATGCTGCGCTGCGTCTTGTAAACCCTAATTGAATGTAAGTTCCACTTTTCAGTTCAGAAGCCAGTAGTTGAATGAAGGTTGGCATGCTGGCACATCCAGTGTGCTGCTTATTGGATTGAGCGTGTCATTAGCAATACGTCAATTTGTCCTAATTATTTGTGAAAGAAAATCCTAAATAAATTTCTTCTCACGTAAGAAACTATCCAAGTTAAAAATTATTTTACGTGTCTAAGACATGTTATGTCTAATGATCATCACACACTTAATAAATTCGATTATCCTCATAATGATTTGTTGTCATCTAAAAATATAAAGTTCAAATACAATATAAGAACTGCATACGTTATGGGATTTATATACTTTCCGATTGTTCAGAGATTAAAAAAATTAAAAGCGTACTCTGAATCAACGTTCATTACAACAGAGTTCTTGAATAATACATGAAAAAATTAATTCAATAATTTTTCTAATTTAATTTACTGTTTATCAATGTGTTACAATCTTATGAATATATATATATATGTGTGTGTAGCAACTTACCGGTCGATTAAGTTTATATATATATGTAAATTACATAATGTGTGCTTTTTTGTTTGTTTAGAACTTTCGCTCAAAGATATACAGAAATCTTCGGAAGTGTTTCTAATTTTGAATTGTGTTGTCTGAACGAATAGTGGGATTTGACCGTCACGATTATACTGCACCTACAGCTCCAAAGTGAGGAGCGCAATGTTACAGCAATGGGCCACAAACCATGAATTACCGGATTCACAGTTAGAGCACGCAAATTACTAAGCTATGCTATGCCCATATATATACATATATATGCATTATGATACATGAATATTTATGTGTGTAAGCATATTGCAATGTATATGTATATAGGTATCGAAAAGTATTAATGCTATTATTATACAAAATCTGGTACATCACTCAGCATTTATTTTCTGACTTGAGCAGAGTTTAAAGTATTGTTTATTCAAAGTTATCTACAATATCATTCCTCAATGGACATCTTGTTTAGACGTCTTATTTGATTTAAGAGTAAAGTGCGTGTGTTTATATACACATATTTACTACAGCATATTGACCCAATATATCAGATTTAAAACATATATTATAATAATTTTGTGTTGAAAATGTACTTTATCAGATAATAAAGTTTATGCGTACATTCCCAAGATCACGAACATTGGGGAAAAAATAGATCATTTAAATTGCATGTAAACGCTACCGTAGCAAATGTGTTGTCGGTAAACATTACTGTAGCAAATATGTTGTGTGTCAACATTACTGTAGCAATTGTGTTGTGAATAACCGCTACCGTAGCAAATGTGTTGTCGGTAAACATTACTGTAGCAAATATGTTGTGTGTCAACATTACTGTAGCAATTGTGTTGTGGATAACCGGTACCGTAGCAAATGTGTTGTGTGTCAACATTACTGTAGCAATTGTGTTGTGGATAACCGGTACCGTAGCAAATGTGTTGTCGGTAAACATTACTGTAGCAAATGTGTTGTGTGTCAACATTACTGTAGCAATTGTGTTGTGGATAACCGCTACCGTAGCAAATGTGTTGTGTGTCAACATTACTGTAGCAATTGTGTTGTGAATAACCGCTACCGTAGCAAATGTGTTGTCGGTAAACATTACGGTACCAATTGTGTTGTGTGTCAACACTACTATAGCAATGGTGTTGTCGGTAAACACTATCGTAGCAAGTGTGTTGTTGGTAAACACTATCATAGGAAGTGTGTTGTTGGTAAACACCATCGTAGCAAATGTGTTGTTGGTAAACACTATCGTAGCAAGTGTGTTGTCGGTAAACACTATCGTAGCAATTGTGTTGTGGATAAAGGCTACCGTAGCAAGTATGTTGGGGGTAAACACCACTGTAGCAAGTATGTTGGGGTAAACACTATCGTAACAAGTGTCATGGCATTTTTCGGTATTACCTGCGTATTTTTTGACTCAGTATAACCAACTGTAAGCGTACAGAAGTTTAAATGCTGAATAATTTATAAAACCACAATACTCTTTCCATTTTTTTTCCTTTCTTGTGAGTTTCATGTGATATTAAATCTACAACGTTGCCAGCTTTTTTTCTTTCTTTTTTGCGTGAGTTGCAACGTTTCGTTCATCTCTTGAAACTGTGATTGTAGGATTTGCAAACTCAAGTAGATTACACGAATAGGTTTTAAGCCTTATTTTCTTCTAAATATCAGATCTTTTTTTATGTTTCCGTCTGAAATTCAAAGTTTTTTTTTAGCTCTTTCCTCCATAAAAGTGAGTAGCATATGAAAGTGTCTCATGAAAAAGTATAGAGGTAAATAAGATGAAAAACTTTGCAGTAAATGTACAACCGATTCCATGAATACTTACGGTAAATGTTAAATGTTTTGTGTTGCTAATTTAGTGTACATATCACTTATAAGAAGATAATGCTTCTGAATTTTTTGGGGGACAATAAGAAAATGAAAAATCAGTAAATGCACACACAACGCACGGGTACATGTGGTAAAGAAATTTATCTTTACGTTGATGTTTTGTGTTTCTTTCTTGTTTCCAGCTTCTGTCCATGAAGTAAAGTCTGTTTATCGTGTTTTCACGGAACGTTTGATAGTGGCAATATATGTCTCGATTTATTTACTCTTTGATATGAGTCCCCCAGTGAGTCGGTGGTAAGTTTTACGGACTTAAAATGTTAAAAATCAGTGTGCAAAGAACGCAGCTAGCTTATTGTGTATGTTCGAGCACGTTTTGGACACACCACCCTCCTTACATTTATCTAGAAATCACTAAAATGTACGTGGAATGTGTACAGCAACTAATTTTACATTGTTCAATAGTGAAAGTATAATTGACAAAATACACGTACAGAATAAAAAAAAAAAGGGATGTGCAGACTCGGGCCAGGCGTGGCCTAGTGGTTACCGTACCAGGCTGCGACATGCCGCTGAGCTTCCTCCTTCTCATTGAAGCTTTGTATCCGCGACAGTTCTGCTATTTGAGCAAGAGGAGCGACAGTCCTGCTATTCGATCAAGAGGAACCTTATAGCCGACGGCTCCTGATTACTGGTTGCCCTCCCTCTTGTCAGGAGTTTGAAATTATAGATGTATCCATGCCGAACCTTGTATTCCCTGAACAAGGTGTTTAGACTATGTATTGTATACTGTGTAGTTCAGGTTGAAAATACGAAATGCCAAACGTATAATAATGCATGTTAGGATAGATAGAGAAACCACGAAGGTTACAAAACAAAGTTCTGTTTATAGAAAAGTAGAAGAAAAAGCACTTTTAAGTTCTATCAATGAAAGGGGGAGTTTCTGTTTGCTATATAGAAAATTGTTCGAAACTGAGTTTGAGTTCTTGACCCTTACATTTCAAATTTCTCGTGAGAGTCGACTTTAACATCAAGACCTATATATCGTAAACGATATATAGAGGGCGCCTTCAGAATTGAAATGTCGATGTTTTTGTTTGATATATTCAGAGTAGAAAAAAACATTAGACACTAACCCTGATTATGGTAACTGTGTTACCTAAACTAGTTGGCTATAACCAATGATAAATATTTTACCTTTCATTGTGCCCCCCCCCCAAAAAAAAAACGTCGAATTATTTTGTGTTTTTTACTCTTTATATATAAGCACAATGTTGTGAAAATAAATTATTTTGATATATATATTTTGATACGATCGGCAAATATCTTTGTTGTTCGTGTTTCCTAAAAATACTGGTTGACATTGTGCGTGCAACTAGTGCAGTAGTATATATATTGAGACATGAAGGTAGATTGTTCTTAAAAAACGAAGGTAAGGTTATAAGTATAGAAATACCCATGAAATTACAGATGACAAGCGTGAAATGTTAACAATGGTTGGTTCTTGAACGTATGAAGGCATTAACATTTTAACTTGGATTGATTAAGACGTCATAAAGGTCGTGATTACTTCTGTGACAAACTATTAGATACATAGTGACACGTCATCGTTTTCTCTTCGTACGTATGTGACATGCAATTTAGGAGGAGACTGATGTTTCTGTTATCTTTGTCTAATTCCCTCACTTTGAATAAAACAGCTATTTCTTCTTAACTCAGTTACAACACACACACACACATATATATATAGCCCCAGTTTTCAAAGAAAGTTTCCATTCCTGTCGATTTTACACAAAAAAATGTCGCTTTTTTAAAGGGTAAAATGAACGGTTTGTTTGTTTGTAATCAAGCACAAAGCTACACAATGGGCTATCTGTGTTCTGCCCACCACGGGTATCGAAAGCAGGTTTCTAGCGTTGTAAGTCCACAGACATTCCACTGTGCCACTGGGGGACAAAATTAACGGACCACATTCTTGGTACAGTTGTAGGCGTGGCTATGAGTTAGCTACGGACCACAATCTTTTACAGTTGTAGGCGTGGCTGTGAGTTAGCTATGGACCACAATCTTGTACAGTTGTAGGCGTGGCTGTGAGTTAGCTATGGACCACAATCTTGTACAGTTGTAGGCGTGGCTATGAGTTAGCTATGGATCACAATCTTGTACAGTTGTAGGCGTGGCTATGAGTTAGCTATGGACCACAATCTTGTACAGTTGTAGGCGTGGCTATGAGTTAGCTATGGACCACAGTCTTGGTATAGTTGTAGATGTGGCTATGAGTTAGCTATGGACCACAGTCTTGGTATGGTTGTAGGCGTAGCTATGAGTTAGCTACGGACCACAGTCTTGGTATAGCTGTAGGCGTGTTTAGGATTTAGCTGATAAGGTAAATAAAAATCTGGATTTGTAACTGGAGAAATACATCTATAAATACATAATAAGGATGTTTCATTTGCTGAAAACTTGAATAACGTAGCTAAGCCATGAAATGTATGGATTATTGTACTTCAATAAAACATGTGTTCTATACTTGAGAAGAAGTTTAACTGATTCAGAGCAACAGCTCAAGGTTTTAAAGCGGCACTAAGTATACCGGCACAAAGTTTTGTACCAACTCAAAAGTATTAGATTTAGTACTATAACATAATGTTTACAAAAATCCTTACCCTGTTGTTAGATAATAGAACAGTTTTAAACAATCGTAATGGGGGATGGCGTTCATGTACATGTTTGTCCTACAGGTATACTGAGGGCTGAAAGTTTTCAAAAAGTCATCTTTCACTATACTAGTAGACGAAAAGGACGTTTCGTGTCTAATTCTTAAGAGTTTCTCTTCGCCATAACTAACAAAAAATTAGACGTAGTGGGACTCTATCTTTATGCCATTTCGATATCTGCTTGTTGTTACAGATAATGTCTAAACTCTCACTGGAGAGAAAGAAGAATCGAGTTTCATACGAAACTAAAACATTTATACGAAATAAGATCAATAGATAAACGTCCACAACTTAGTTTAGAATGTTGAAAGCAGGAGAGATATGTTCTTCATATATAATATCATAAGCAAGCTTCATGTGTGCATGTCTGGCATCTAGATGTAAACTGATTCAGTCTGTATTTTTTAGTTTGTGTATTTTAAGCAGCATATAGAGGATCGAAGTTGGAGGACCATCAAATTGATCAATTCAAGGAAACTTTGTTCTTATCTTAGAACTCTCGTGTAGCGTGTTTGAAGATATTTTGATAGTCAAGTTGCTGTTGGATTTACTTAGAGTTTACTCGGTTAACCACGGGTTTTGATTTATGTCTAGTCAGGCATTTTTAATCATTTTCTTTTTTTTTAATCGAAGCTACGTTTTTATTGAAGTTTTATATTTTTTAACTTTGATTATTTCGCTTTAATTTTTATAATATTCTTAAAGCTGACAATGTTAGTTACCAATAACATTTCTATCGTTGAACTAACGGTAAATTGTTTGTTCGTTTCGGATATTCGAACAAATTTATACAAGCTCTATTCTCATTATTCGCCCCTAGTTTTGAAATTATAGACTAGTGAAAAGTAGTAATCAACATTATACATCGGGCTACTCCAATCAAATAGTGGGATTTAACTGTCATTCTTATAATTCACCCACAGTCTCAAAGTGTGGAACGCGATTTTGCGACAATAAGACGCGAACCATGGGATTCACAGTACGGTACGCTAATCATATAATCCACACCCGGTCCCTTATGATGCGGGCAGTTTGTAGTATTTCATTGTTCGAGCATAAATTTCGATTATATTTCACGTTTCAGGGTTCTAAAGTCCAAGTCAAGTCCACCATATATTTTAATATCTTACACCGCAATCGTTTCAATGGGATCCGAAAATTTAAGGTAAATAAGAATATTTTGAAAATAACAGAAGGCCACACTGCGCCTATGATCCCCAAATTAACAACCTTGTTTTTATACCAGTGAAGACCATATATCGCATCATATGGCGTTATGTCATGTTTTTGTCTATTGCAACGAACAGTTTCGGTAAATCACTATTTTTTATGTCGAATACAGAGTGGTCCTAGCAGTAATTAATGGGATTAATTGAAGCATTTTCTTTACACGTTATTAACTGGTTTGGGCCCCCCAGTGGCACAGCGGTATGCCTGCGGAACTACAACGCTATAATCCGGGTTTCGATACCCGTGGTGGGCAGAGCACAGATAGCCCATTGTGTAGCTTTGTGCTTAATTACAAACAAACAAATAACTGATTTGGTTTGAATTTCGCGCAAAGCTACACGAGGGCTATCTGCGCTAGCCGTCCCTAATTTAGCAGTGTAAGACTAGAAGGAAAACAGCTTGTCATCACCACCCACCGCCAACTCTTGGGCTACTCTTTTACCAACAAATAGTGCGATTGACCGTAACGTTATAACGTTACCACGGCTGAAAGGACGAGCATGTTTGGTGGGACGGGGATTCGAGCACCCGACCCTAAGATTGCGAGTCTATCGCCCTAACCACCTGGCCATGCCGGGCCTACATGTTATTAAAAACAGGATGTATGAATAGTTTAGAAAGATGAACCTTTTAACGTTCGGTTCACAGACGCCGTCGATAATGATCTGAAGAGAGAGAGTGGTATATTTTTTATTCAGGAGAGAAAGGGTTTGCCATTCAGATACGAAGTAACATTTAAGTATTTGTTTATGAATCTTTCAAAACACAAATCTAAACTGAGTTTGGAAGTGAGTGTATTACTTCACAGCAAGAGATGTTTTTAATATTTGGTATTTCGATGTATTACTGAAGATCCTTCAGCAAATATTAACGTATTCTCTGAACAAATGTTCATCGTATAAGAATTGATGATGAAATTTGTTTTTTTTACTATTTCAAATTTCCCTACATGGTTCAAGTTATTTTCGAAAATTCATCATATAACAATCAATTAGGCCTAGAGATTTCTTTGAATCTGTCAACTGTGGAAAAACATAGGTTTCGAGTAGAAAGAGGTAGTGAGCGTGAAACGGAAGAGGGCTAAAAATTAAATGAAGAACTTAAGGTTTCGTGCTAATAGTTTATTTGAGGTAACTTTAGTTATTTAGTAGGCGTGGAATAGTGATTAGTGTACCCCAACTATGAATCTAAAAGATTCGTGGTTCCCGACCCGTTGCTGCAAAAACGTCTTTCGTTCTTTCGCACATTAACAGTGACAGTCAAATCCCACTATTCGGTCAGACACTATTAGCTCAAGAGTTGACGGTGAATGCTGTTGACTAGCTGCATTTCCTTTTGTCTATCATCCCAAAATGAAGGACAGATGTGGTAGATAGCCTTGTGTAGCTGTGCACAAAATCCTGAAACAAACATTTTTCAAGGAAATAAGGTACACTGTCGGTGTACGACTCCTGGTTGCTGAAAATATACATATTGTTATTTTTTCACGTAATTTGGATATTGTTCTTAATAAAAAAAAATATGTATTCGTAAAAAAAAAGAAAGTCTAAGCTAGGGTTGACGCTTAGTGAGAACTGACAAGCAACTTCCGGGAAGTAGGCCTAGCAACAATAATACTCACACGCTCTGCTATTCACCGTTGTGCAGTTATTGTTCATGACTCCTCCTCAACCATCAGATTGAAAGCAAACATTCACTTAATGACACAGCAGGGGTTAGGGTTACTCTAAGAGGCAGCACGTGTGGAAGTGACTGAGATTGTGTACTTATGAATATAACAATCCCGATACCTCCCTGTGTCCTGCCATCCCCTTCTAGGTTTCGTCTTAATAACAATTGTTTCTTTGCCTTTTACTTTTGTTTACAGACCAGTAGTCCATTTTCGGTTCTGTTATCTATGTGTTTCTGCACTATAAATTTAAATATACTTGGATGATACATTCTACATTCAGCAAAATCGATAAAGTGAGGTTAAAATACAAAACATTGCAGAAATTTACTCAGAGGGAAAGTCTGTTTTAACACATAGTTTTAACGTTTAATAGAAGAAGAAGAAGAAGAAACGTATCATTATACTTTCTGCTTTGTGTAATATTTAATGCATCATGCTTTATCAGTTTTGAAATCTTGCATGTATATGAATATATACACACACAAACAATATAGGAAATAATTATGAAAACAGTTAATAGAGATTGCTACACCAGCTAAATACCTAAAAATGTAGAGGCAGTCATACTATTCCCAACAGTAGTGTGGTAAATGCACTCATGGCTTCCAGGAAAAGTGTAGAAATCAAAGTTTTTGCTGGTGAAGGCTAACACATACCACAGACTGAGGCGAAATTTCGTCTTTTAATAGAAACTATAGGGAAATTGACTGAGGCATGTGAAACTAACAGTGTTATGAATAGAAGTGATCAAAATAGAAAATCCAAACTCTTCAAACGTGATGTTAAGTAACTCGGGAGTAAGCTCTTTATGTGATACACGACAATCAGTTAGAATTATTGCCTATCTAGCTATATGTACAGGTGCGAATGTTACCCTCATAACAGTAATGAAGATACACATCAGCGCAAAATGATCTTAATGTAACTGCTTAAAAAGACACTGCTTAGGAAGTATAACCAAATCAAAAGACTAAAATGTGCATCATATTTCAAATAATAGGACTAGCAAAGCTCGAGGAGGGTGCTCTTCACAGATAAATCAAAATTCAAGTTGAACAAAGCTGAGAAGGGTGCTCTTTACATTTAAATCCAAATTCAACTTGTTGGAAAACAACCACCGCTAGTGTTCAGACCAAGAATTTAGAATTTCCAAGCTGGAAATATCCCTCGTACTTAATTACATTAGAAAACTAAAAAATATAGTCCAAACTGGGGCATCAGGACCATCCAGAAAGAGGTGTGCAACAAGGTTTACCTCAGGTGTGGTAAGAAAAGTGTGGTGTCTTGTAAAAATGACTTGTAAAGGTCAATGGCAAAAGCCATCCACGTGTCACAGGCAATAATATGCAATACAATAAAGACGGATCTCGGTCTGGAAGAGTTACACAAGTCACGTATTCAACTATTGCATATCTTGAGAATGGAATGGATAGTCATGCTATTCCATTAGAAGGCATAGTGGTCAAGTTGCTAGATGCAGCAACTCTGGATTTTTGTGTGATCGTACTGTTGAAACGAGTGCTAAGAAACCATTTTCCTCGTACATTAGATAGATTATGAAAAGTAATAGAGAGTAGTGATGTGCTTTTGACACGGCAGCCTTACAATGTAGCCTTTTGCGTTGAAAAATACCCTGTTAGTGTTATTGTCATGATGCACAATCATCAGATAAAACATAACCGGATGTGGCTACTTGGATTCTATCGATGTGGCGAGGCTTGAAAATCTTTTTTATATAATGCACCCAACCTCTATAGTAAACGTGAAGACGCGTAATGTTAAAATATAAGTATATGGCAATATACGTGTATGAACAAATATATTTGTGTGTGTCGTGTTGCTCACTTAAATGGGGGTTAAACAAAGTATTTCATGAGTGTTTTATAACACGGATAAATCACACTGAGAACACAACTGTCGAGCAGCATCTGAATGGAAATAACAGATTTGATCAGGATATTAAGACTTTGAGATATGAGTTAAACTGTGATTACTGATCTCTAGAGCATTATTTGAAGATACAGTGTACCTGATATTTTCATTAATGCTGGTGAGAAAATGTTTCCAGTTTCGAAACTGAAATATTTGTCAGGTGGAGAACTGTTATGGAATAGATAAGAGTAACAAAAAATATGTTTTGATTGAATCAATTTAAAATACTTGTAACTTATCTGTAGATGTGGAAATCCACAAATTATAGCTTAAGTGTAATGCCACTTTTAAACTATGTGTATCCAAGTGTTATATTTGGCCTTGACTGAATGTTGTTTGTCGTGCAGACTGAAATATTTTGTAACCACGTAATTTTACTGAATATTTTGTTCACATTGTTTCAGTACAAGTTGCAGTTGAAATGCATGAAAATGTAAACAGAAAGTAACACATTGTATAGTGTCGTCTATAAGTTGCACCTGGCCTGTACCGAACTTGCATCTAAAAGGAGTCTAGTAAGAGTGATATATCCGTATTAATGGATTACCGTGGTCAGAAAATAGAATCTGGCACTTGTATGTTGGCTATCCTGTTTTGGTCATTTGTGGAAGGACCAGGACTTGCAGAATTGCCCCCTCCATTTATTTCGTACTGAATCTAGATTCTATATAACAACAAGACAGTAGTGAGAGGAATGCAGTTGGGTTCTAGGCTAGCTGTGTTAGCTATTGTCATGGAAATGACAGTAATGGGCAGAACAGCTGAGGGTTGGTCAAACATAAGACTCAGTGAAGCCTGGTATACTGTGACATCCACAGACGTCGGGGATACTTATTTGCAAGCAATATATACGGGAGTACACTTAAGAAATGTCCCTTGACCAACGCAAGAATTAATTGTTATGGCTAAGCCATCACAAAATTCAAACCTACAGTTTTAACAGAACTTCTGAACAGCCAGAACTCATTTGACTTTACATTTTAATCCCGATTTTTTCTATTTAAGATCAAGTCCTTCACCTTTCTGGCTATCTGATTCTCAACTATCCAGTTTTATAGCCATTTTATTCTTGTTTCTGCCACTCTAGAATAATTCCCGCATTCAAATGGAAGGAGGTTATTCAAAGAGTGTTTCTTTTTTATCTTAACTGAGGTTTCCAACTATCCTGTAGTCTCTAAGACTCTGGGAACTGACCTGACATTTGGCTAGGCAGTAACAAAACTTATAGATGTAGCTGCATTGCTACATTGCATTGGGCGTGCAAGTTCTTGTTGAAGCCATGGATGGGTTAGCTCTAAAGTATACAGTGGCTCTGACCATCAGGAACAGTCTGATGATCTCCGAGCCGCTGAGAAAAGAATACACAGGGACTGAGCCATCTGCCATGATCAATGCCCAAATAGAGTTCAGTTTACCCATTACCCAGCCAAGGGTGCTCACCCCTGAGTCCACACCAACCACAGTGGAGTTAAAACCACCTGAACCTATAGGGTCCAATGACAAGTCCTAAGGTATCCTATCGGCGGGTGGCCCAACAAAAAGAAGCACCGGTACCTGATGTATCTCAACCTGCAGAATTCAAGTCTTTTCAAGAATCATACAGATCCTGGGAAGGTTCAACCATGTCACAGGAAGAGAAACAGGCATCGTTAGTCAGGAGTAGATCCAGCCACCTCCAAGGTGAATGTTGGGGTATACACGTCATCTTCCGTTCCTTCACCACCACCAGTTACCAGCTAACCTTGCACCCTACTACAGCAGCTAGGGAACACAGCGCTACCCACAAAGCCACCGACCGTCGTTAAACCTGTAAAATATCTCAAACCTCAAGCCAATGAACCAAAGTCTGGGTCCTATATAATCGTGATGAGGACCGACTCAGGAAATGAGTAAACTCACCTTTATAGCTAGAAGTAGAAGTCTGGCAACTTTGCATTCAGCTGGTTCAAACACACATACATGAGCCCATGAGATCATTCGATGTACCAAAACTATGAGACATAAAGCCCACAGCAAGATCAACTGACGGGACATTAGTGAAGGTACGGGCTCTGGCTTTCCATATTCATGTAAATATGCCTTTACGTACGTATAAATTAATTTATTTGACATGACAAAGGGTCATTTCATGTAGCCACACCTTCCTTTGTCTGCTCTGTATTTAGCTTATATATATTCCAAACTATAATCGCTCATGAATTTGTACATATACTTGGATCTTTTATGCCATGTTGTACTTATGATATTATTATGTGTTCTGATTTGCTTTTAACAGAGCTTATTTTGTTTGTATTCGTGTCAAATTGGCTTATTTTACACATTTTTTATTCTGCCACGTTTTGCTTTTTTATAAAAGAGATTATTTTAATATGTTTTGCTATTATGAAGGGTTTAATTAGTATATTTTTAGTTTAATATGTTTTGCTTTCTTTCTCTCTGTATTTAGCATATGAAGGTTTAATGGTGTATTCTATTATTTAAATTTTGAATATAGTCAGTTTCTGTTCTTGATTTTCTGTTGACGAATTTACTCTGTGTCCAGTAATGTTGAAAGAATGGGAATAAATGTGTTGTTTTTTCTTCAAGTTTTTACCGAATGTCACTCAGTGGGTCAGAGGTAAGTTAACGGACTTACAGCGCTAAAAGTTGGGGTTCGATTCACCTTAGTGGATAGAGTACAGAAAAACCATTGTGTTGGTTTGCGCTAAAACAAGCAAAATTTTGAAGGTGATCTATGCCTTATGAATAATTTTATCTAGCAGTTTTTAGTATCTCGCGTAGGGTTTGTTTTCCTATTATTTTCTATTTGTTAATACAAAATATTATTTTGTGCCGAGTTTATTTCACATTACCACGTTTCACAGTTTCTTCTATCTTGTTTTTACTTTTATTTAAGTACGATATATTTTTTGTAATTTTTATGTTTGCTTACGCATCTCGTTAATTCAGGTTATCGTTATTTTCAATCTAATTACATTATTATTTTTTTCAAGTTAAAATGAACCAACAGCTGTGCTATTGATTGTTTTCTCTACCTTCGCACTGAAGTGTTCCATTAACCGTTTTTAAGGCCATATTGTTTGTTTGTTTGTTATAGATTTCGCGCAAAGCTACACGAGAGCTATCTG